>NC_135507.1:8081993-8206993 GCF_052857255.1 Amblyomma americanum | reverse complement strand
GCCGTACAAGGCCTCCCTTTATCCCATTGAACGAAAGTTCCTCAATGGTGCACTAGTAGCGCATGCCCGGCTACCGACCCATTCTACCACGGTTTGATTCCGCTTGACCATCTTTTTTAAAGCTTTACTATGCCAGCCAGCGAGCCATATCGGCTCGTCGCGCACTTCAGCCGTGTGCCGTATGGCGTGGCCGACGAACGACCTGAGCCGCCGTTGCCTAGCAATGCCACAGCCGCGCTCCAACAGATGCCGCCGCCGTCGACGCCGCTCGCTCCACAAGATGTGCTCCGCAGGGGTAGAGAGAGAGGAGGTGGCAAAACGCCGAGGCGCCCGTGTGCTGTGCGCTGTCAGCGCACGTTAAAGATCCCCATGTGGTCGAAATTATTCCGGAGCCCTCCACTACGGCACCTCTTTCTTCCTTTCTTATTTCACTCCCTTTTTATCCCTTCCCTTACGGCACGGTTCAGGTGTCCAACGACATGTGAGACAGATACTGCGCCATTTCCTTTCCCCCAAAACCAATTATTATTATTAATTAACTAATCACTTTTTTGCGCAGCATCCTCACATCAACCTCTTTCGATTACAACCATTCGTTTGTCACTACCTCTTCTGAATTCCTCACAACTGCTGGGGGCACGTCTTGCGGAGACGACCTTGTCAACATAGCCTGCTTTCGCTTTAGTAACCATCCTCTCGGTTCACGACGCAGCGTGCTCTCTTTTGCGGCGTGCACCGTACCGTGCACGCGGCCGAGGCCGGACCCCCGGCCACCATGCTGCGAGCAGTGCGCCAGCTGCACGCCGAACGCATCGGACACGGGTACCGGGCCGTGGCTGAGGGCGGAGACGCGTATCGCACTGCGCTGGCGGCGGGCGTCCACTTTGAGTGCTGTCCGACCAGCAGCTACCTCACTGGTGGAGTGGATCGGGACACGAAGGAACACCCAATCCTCAGGTATGCGTTAGAGCTTTCCCGCAACGTCTTGTGAGTCGTGTTCAGAACTCTGGTTCGGGATAGTTGGTCTGTGTGAGCACCTTTACTGTGCGACGAAATGCATACGGGGACAAAACACACGAGTGAAATGAACTAGCTCTGACTACTGACTGTCCTTATTTGTTTGTTTCGTTTGTTTTTACTGTCTTAAAGACCACTTTCGGGGTATTACATAAGGGGTGGGATTACATATATCATAGGTGAAGATTACAATTTTTGAACATGAGAATGAACGGCCGTCGCAAACGTCGATCGGCAGGTGATGTCAACAATGCCGTGAGGAAGGCCGTTTCAATCGATAGCTGTTCGAGGAAAAAATGACCCAGAAAACGTAGCGGTTGTAATAAGTGGCCGAGAAACATGAAATAGATGCGCAATTAGGTTGGATGTGCGTGAGGGGGGTGTTATGTCTGGGGGTTGATTGTGCGAACTGTGAAATACCATATGGAACAAGCAAAGGCTAGCGATGAGACGACGAGTGCTGAGGTTCAAAAGCTCAGACAAGGTTTAATGGTATTGAAACACTGGTATTGAAACAGTATTCAGAGTGAATAAACGTTACAGCGCGATTCTGTAAATATTCTAGGGCGTTAGCTTCATAAGTTAATGTGGATATCAGATTGGAGACAAATATTCTTTCCTAGACCTGGTGAGCGATTTATAGGCGAGTGATTTCTCGTGCCACGTACAAGTTTATAAGAAGCTGTGATCGTCATGCACGTTACGGAACATAAGCAGTTTCGTAGTAACTTTTCTTGACACTTTTAAATCCTGTAGCACACAAGGTCTTCGACAGAACTTTTTGCAGGGGAGAGGCACCCGCTGCTTCCAGAGGGCCGGTGGGGATCGAAAAACACGAAGAGGGCACCATGTGATTGTGGTGATGAATTTTTATGGCGCAAGGGCATCTGAGGCCAAAGAGCGCCATGGCACAAGATATTTTCGATTTCTCAAGGTGGGGTCAAGGACCCATTTCCCAAGCATTTCACCGTAATCAAGTAGAACTTTTTGCTGGGCTAATTGGTGCATGTTACTAAGAAAAGAAGCGCCAACAGAGACAAGACAAGAGATAAGCGCTTGTCCGTGTCACTTCTTACGTCTTGTCCCTGTTGGCGCTTCTTTTCTTAGTATTTCACCGTAAATAAGCCGAGCACCAGACCAGGGGAAAGCTTGTACCCATTGTATCACCTATGCGTACCCGGTGGCATTGGGGATCGAACCCCGCACCTCCCGCATGCGAGGCGGATGCTCAACCATTCGGCCACCGCTGCGGTGAAGAGGGAACCATGTGTCTGAACTATACACATTAAGCAAAAATTAAAAACGGCAGATTGGTGCCGGGCCTAGAGTAGACACATTGGACTTTCCTCTCAATTTTTGGCTGCTACGCTTGCCTTCTCTTGGGTAACGGAGGGAATTCGAAGAAAAGGGAAACGTAGCAGGGGACTACAGAAAGTCAGTTAGGTGGGCGGATGAGATTAAGAAGTTTTCGGGGATACGGTGGCCGCAGCTGGCAAAGGAAAGGGTTAATTGGTGAGTCATGGGAGGGGCCTTTGCCCTGCAGTGGGTGTAGTCAGGCTAATGGTGATGATGGCCTACAATGCCCAGCACAGCCAGTCTTTTTTTCACTGCCATGACACACGACCAGCAAGGTTAATCATAGTGAGTAACGTGCAAACTTAGTTCGCAATCCTGAAGGGCATTTTGTGCGGATATGCGGCAATTGAATGTGCTGAATAAGCTGTGCAGCTTTTTGCTAGTGCATACAAAAAAAAAACGTGTCCGCAATTATATCGGGCCCACCCTAACCCTGACGCGGAATGACAGAAAGCTTAACTATAAACCATTTACAGCAACATGTACAAGTAACATAGGACGAGCACTCCCGGCCTCGGTGAACGATATTAGAAAAGAAGTTACGTGGAACTTCTCAGTGATTGAAGAGCGGCCGTGAAAACCGGCTCTCACAGTTTCTCATCCGCATAACCCAGTAGCCCTCTCAACTCGTGCGGCGTTTTCAGGGGAGCATTATAACGCCTCAGACATGGCTCATTTTCATGAGTGCGTTCGGCTATTGTAGTACACGGCACCACTGGCTATGTCCGCAAATACGGTTCAATATATACAGCCCAGACCATAAAAAATGAATCATATTAACAACAGGGGGTAACGCAAAATAGTTGATTTGGCGTGTATGTAACCCCTTTCATTTGGCTCTCAGAACTTTGGAGCTAGCTACGGACGAGAACTGTTGTAACGAGTGACAAAGTGACACACCCGGGCCGAGGGCGAACACAGGACTGCTTTATTTCTCAGACAACGAACTATATAAAGGCTGCTTGCCTGATGACGTCACACCAAAAAGAGCCAATCACGTTGGGCACGTGTCAGCCCAGCGCGTCATATCATTGGTCCCTTTCTTTTAAAGCTGCAGTCTTTCCAAGGGCCTCCGTTGTCGGGTAGACTTCCGCAAAACCGGTGGTGTTGTTGGACACTGAGCTGGATCGGCCGAAGGCGACGTCGAAGGTATTGGAACGGCGCCGCTGGGTTCCCAACTTCCCGGGCTGAGGCGCTCTCCTCGTGGCGATGCTTGTTCCCTGTTGTCCGGGCTAGGCTGGACTGGGTCGGGCGCTTCCGCCTTAGGAGCCACGGGCGACGTAGGCACCCGACGGCGAATTTGGTCCAAGTGACGCCGGGCTGGCCCACGTACGTGGAGCATCAACCGTGGGCGGCCGAGAACACTTGATCCTCTCCTGGGCAAAGTTGCGCACCCACACGGGTTCCCCGCACTGGAATATGGAAGGCTACGAAGAACTCAGAGGGAGGGATGGCACACATGCATCCAAGCGCGAACGGACGTGCTAGTGCAGCAGCATTTCTGACGAGGACTTGCCGCACGGTAATGGGGTACGCCGGTAGCCTAGCAGCACTCGCGCTTGTTTCATCTCGAGATCGCTCACCGCCGCGTGCTGAAGGAGGCCGTCGTTTAGGCCATTAGACAGCGGGCGGTACGGCGCGCTGCTCAGGAGAGTTATCTTGTTGTCAGTCATCAATTTAGCAAACTGGCAGACACGACTGTTTGCGGCAAGCCGAACCGTGCAAACAGTTCGCGAAGCCGCGAGATTGTGACTTGAGCGGTCGACGACCGGACCTGGACTGCCACAATCCATTTTGCATGCGAGTCGACCCCTATTAGCAACATGCGTCCGTCGATTGGTCCAGCGTAATCGATGTGAAGCCATGACCATCTGGTTCCTGTTTCCGGCCAACTGATAGGAGCCTCGCGATGTAACACTGCTTGCGCTTGTATACATGGGATGAAAGAGCAGTCAAGATGCTCTAATGCGAGTGTGTATTCTGGTTAGGTGACCGGCATCTCGAGCAGGCAAGGGCAAGCGACTGAGCGCGTATGCGTTGGTGTTTTGCTTCCAGGACCTATACTTAGTGCGGTACCGATATTGGCTTAGGAACAGAGCCCACCTCAGTGTACGGCCCGACGCCATTGGGGGCACAGGTCTATCTTCCCGTCCTAGCAGGCAGTCTCGAAACTTTTACTCCGAACACCGGCGCCAGAGCTTCCTTCCGGAGCTGTGAATAATTCTTTTGAGCGGATGTTAACTTGGGTGAACGAAAAGCAATGGGCTTACTCGTTTTGCCCATGTGGTGCGAGATAACAGCGCCTAGAACCGACGGTGACGCATCACATTCCAATCGCACTGGTTGGTAGGGGTTGAGATATCCCAGCACAAGCAAGCTCAGAAGACTTTAGCCTGGCGATATCAATTTACTTGCTTGGTACCCCACTGCCATTGTTCGTTTTCAATCAGTCGGTACAACGGGGCGCCCCAACAGTGTGCACATGTGCGGTAGGAACTGGTGGCAATACGACAGAAGACCCAAGAACGAGCGCAGTGCGCTTACATTTGTAGGCCGCGGCGAATCTCGTATCGCAGCTAGGTGCTTTTCATGTGGGTTCAAGCCGCCTTTGTCGATCCGATGACGCAAGTAAACGATTGAGTCTTGACAGAACTGACATTTATCTGTACTCAGCTTGACACCATTGTCTCGTAACCTGCGCAGAACATCTCGGAGCACCGATTCGTTGCCACCTTCGCGTTCCACTATCAATACGTCGTCTGAGTATACATCTGCATGCCCGAAACGCCAGCCAGGACAGTTTCCATGCGCCGCTGAAAAATCGCGATGGCCGAGGCAATTCGAAAGGGAAGGCGGTCATAGCAGAATAACTCCTTGTGAGTAATTATAACAGCCAATTTAGTTGTCTCCTCATCCAATAGGAGTTGGTTATACGCATCCTCGAGATCCAGTGTAGTGAAAAAGGATCCGTCACGAAGGGATGCGAAAATGTTCTTGATATTTGGCAGCGGGTATTGCTCAGTTAAACAAGCAGCATTTATGGTAGTCTTGAAATCACCGCAGACGCGAAGAGACCCGTCGTTCTTCATGACCGGTACGTTCGGCGCTGCCCACCCAGAGTGCAATTGGTGACAGTATGCCTTCATTCACTAAACGGTCCAGCTCTGTTTCCACTTTGTCGCGAAGCGCGTTCGTCATTTGCCGTGCTTTGTGGAACTTAAGCTGCGCGTTTTCTCGTAGGTTGAATTTCACAAGGGGCCCCTGAATGCTTCCAATCCCTGGTTGAAAAACGACAGAAAAGTCGGTAACGAGGCTTACTAGAGCTGCTGGAGTGGGTTGCACCGTAGTGAAAAAACCAGCCGGCAGTTTTGCTTGGATTAAATCCCTTCCGCAAAGGCTGTGACCTGAGCAGCCTATAACAATGAGGACAGCAGGAGCAGTCTTCCCCGTGAATTGTGCTAGGAGGTGTAGTTCACGAAGAATGGGTAGCTCGCCCAGGTAGCAGCTCAGCTTTTGTGTGCACTTCGATAAACGGGGCCAGCTAAGGCGATGTACCTCTTGCGGAATGATACAAAACAGTGATCCCGTGTAAATGATCATACTGAGGGAAACACCGCCCCAGCAAATGAATCTTCGAAACAACGGCAGCAGTCGGCTTTTCCTGTGCTGCCTGATGAGCGAAGACTGTTGAAATATCGTCATCCTCCGTTTTAGGTGCCGCGCTGTCGGACTGAAAGACACACACGGCTGTGAGCGGCAATTTATTGCGAAATGGCCAGTCTGCCACAACGAAAGCACTGGTCTCTTTTATACGGGCATTTCTTTGCCTCATAATCGGTTTCCGCAGCGTGCGCAATCGGTACACCTTTGATTTTTAGCTTTGGTGCGGTTCTGATAGCGGAGAGACTGGCCACCTAAACTGCACACCGCTGCCTCGTTATCAGCCTGCGTCATGGCGCTCACTTCCCGTGCGGCTGCCTCTGCGGCCGTAGCATTAGTTTCGGCTTCGGCAAGCGTAGTGCAGTTTTTGCGAGCAGCGTCTGTTGCACAGCGCGTTCTCGGATGCCACAAACGATGTGGTCAAGGCTGGTGCCGAGGGTACTCTCATCAGCAAGTTTGCGGTGTTCAACAGCATATTCTCGGGCACATTGGCTTGCAGCCTGGTTTCTTTTAAACTTCTTGACACTGGCGGCAATACCGCTACACTTTGGCGCGCATTGGGCACTAAGGAACGTGACTGCATCCTTGTAGCTCAGCTGATTTACTTTTCGGGGAGCGCAGTATCCAGTAGGTGCACCTATCGTTTTCGTTGTCAGTGCAGAAACCAAGAAGGCCCTTTTCTTCTTCCCTGCCTTAACATTATTCGCTTCAAAGAAGGCTTCCAGGCGAGTCAAATAAATATCCCACTTGTCTTGGTTTTCGTCGAAACTTGGGGAGCCGAAGTTCGCTGACTGAGATGGACATGTCTGCTGACGCACCACAGCCGTGGCCGCCTCCAGTGCCTCGGGGACGTACCCCTCGTCGCCACTGTTGTAACGAGTGACAGTGTGGCAAAGCCGGGCCTAGGGCAAACGCAGGATTTCTTTATTTCGCAGACAAGGAACTGTATAAGGGCTGCTTGCCTGGTGACGTCACACAAAATAGCCAATCACGTTGGGCACTTGTCAACCCAGCGCATATCAAGAACACTGTATCTTCTCGGTATTCATCTACGGGGCAGAAACGTGGAGGCTAGCGAAAAGGGTTCAGCTTAAGTTAAGGACAGCACAGCGAGCCAAAGAAAGGAAAATATTAGGCATAACGTTAAGAGACCGGAAGCGGGCAGAGTGGGTGAGGGAACAAACGCATGTTAATGACATCCTAGTCGAAATCAAGAGGAAGAAATTGGCTTGGGATGGGCATGTGCTGCAAACGCACGATAACCGCTGGTCCTTAAGGGAAACGGAGTGGATTCCAAGAGAAGGCAAGCGTAGCCGGGGGCGGCAGAAGGTTAGGTAGGCGCAGCTGACAAATTACAAGGTTAATTTGGAGAGACAAGGGAGAGGCCTTTGCCCTGCAGTGGGTGTGGTCAGGCGTATGATGGTGATGAGTGAATGCGCGCCTTTCATATAATAACTCTTCCGAACCAGATATCGCCGCGCTTACGCTACGTATATCCTGGCCTAGCAGGGTTAGGCCATCATCAATTTTTTTAAAAGTAATTCTGACGCCTCTGCCCCGGGCGGGGCTCTTTGGCACTGACCGCAGGCTTCGGCGGGACGGAGCCAGCTTCTCGCTGAACACCGACAACCCGACCGTCACGCACACGAAGCTTGAGGACGAGTACCGGCTGGCTCTCGAGCTTGGCTTCACTCCCGAAGACCTGCTGCGATGCGTAAGGGTGCACTGCCTCAGCATTCCTCGCCCAAATTCATAATCACTTTACTAATTATACTGCAGTTACTAGTACTGTTACTGTTAATAATAAAGCCCTTAGGCAATCCTCGGTGGATCATTCGAGTGCGTTAGCAGCCATAACGAGGCTGACGAACTAAATTTCGTTATATCCGAAGTGGTACACTTAGGTTCTTTATATTCGAGGTTAACACACGATAGTTCGTTATATGCGAGGTGACATAGGTTATGTAGTTAATTATCTAGTTAAATGTCTAGTTACCTATATATTTAGTTTCTTGTTAGGTTACCAAGTTAAGTGACAGTTTATGTCCTGTAATTCGTACGTAATAGGGCGGGCAGGTTACCACCTGCTACACGCTATTGACAGAGGGCGGTCGCCATTCCCGCTTGCAGACCCTTTTAATGTTAACGCATTATATGTTAATAATCATCATATCACGCAAACACAAGTGTCAAAGAGGAGTGTCGGTATCTCACCAGTGCTCACTGCGGCTGCATAGTGAAATGATGAACTCGACTTTATTGGTATATAGAGAACATACATACAGTATGCCCGAAGTGTGAGAAACGCATTTTGCTACTTCCTCGCAGTCTAGTCTTTATTCATGCACAATTTTTGAGCTATTTTTGTGTATCCTGCCTTATTAACGTCTGCCTTGCGTTTTGCTCAACAGTTTGAGGAACACAGCAGGTGTACAGTGCGCTCAGGAATAAAAGATGAAGTCTAGGGTTCGACGGAATCCCGTCTGGCGGGGAAAATTCATACTGATGAAGAAAACATACACTCGCCAAGGTTCAAGGCGAGTGTATGTTTTCTTCATCAGTAGGAATAAAAGATGTCTGCGGAAAGCAGCTTTGTAGCATCATTGAGGTTTTAAACCGTCCAGTACTGCTGCCAGGCATCAAACTCTAACCTCAGACGAAAATTTAAAAGCGATGCTGGCATCGAGGCAGCGTAGCAGCGTTCAACTAGCGGCGAGAGTCAGAATCCGAACACGAGCGTGAAAAGTGCGGTGTGTGGCCTAAGGATACATTTCTGCCTCCACATCTGGTGGTATAGTTGTTTTATTTTAAAGACACGGTTCTTGCGTTTCTGCGCCTTGTGTTTTCACGGGACTGTAGCGCTGACGCGCAATCACGCTGCTTTAAAGTCCTACTGGTCTGGCTGGATGTCGCTTTGTTAGTTCCCGCTGAGCACAGTTCACGCTGTTCTACAGAGATGCAAACAAGCTTCCAAAGCCAAGCCATCACACAACGCGCTTTTATTCAGACGCTCTAAGCCGAGGGACATTTATTGCGATATGTCATCGCAGGGAAGTCTCTGCCTTCTCAGTATAGGAATCTGGTAGCTCGCGCAAAGATTAACCTCGCTGCAAATGACGGTGTTCCCGCACATTTGTCGGCACTTTTCAAAAGTCAATAGAGGTACGAAACGGTTGCATCAAGATAAACACGGTGATGCCGCCTGCGAGTAAAACGAGTTTACACTGTTGGTCTCCAGCCCTCACTCATTTCATGTCTTACTACCATTTTTGTGATTAATGGCTTCTGTTCTATTTCTCTTTCGCACAGAATCGCTCGGCCATATCAGCCTCCTTCCTTCCCGATGACGAAAAATGGGAACTGCTGCGCAAATACGACCGCCTCACCAGTGCGGAGACGGCGACCGAGTAGGGAAGAAGACGCTTCTTCTAACTCTCTCCGGATGAATTTCCAGACCTGGAAAGATGTGTTGACGATTTGCGTCGAAGGGATTGAACTCGAGAGAACTTCATTTTCTGAATGTATTCTAATAATGGGTCCCGTCATCATTATTATCCCGCTTAATATACATAAAAGCGGATTTTTTTTTTTACCCGAGGAACTCGCAGTAAAACGAAGCAATTCGTGTTTTGATTGGCGCGTGACATTCAGTGTGATTATCACAAATCAGCAGATCATGACTGGACATTCTGATGGGACATTGAAGGGACATAAAAATACGTTATACGCTACCTGGATAGACTACTCCTCTGGAACATCGCCAACGTTTTTCTTTTAGAAGCCCCATGGGGCCAAAATGCGTCTTCGGCCATACATATAATTCGCCCATTGTTTGTAGAGAAGTGACGTCACCAGACCTGAGCATTCCCACTGGCTGCAGGGAAGTCACCAGACGGGAGCATACACATTAGGGCCATTTTTTTTGCCTACACTAGCTATACTAGTGTAGCAAGTGTAGCATGGGTCCATTTTTTTTTACCACTGTAAAAAAAGTGAAGCTCTGGCTACCTACACGAACGTATTTCTTTTTTTACATAGTGTAGCACGATAACTGTACTTTCTCCACTGCTTTCTTTGGATGTGTAGGCGAGCAGACGAAGAAAGAAGGCGCGCGTGTCAAACGCACAACGGCGTTTTGTGACAACGATATATGAGACAGATACTGCGCCATTTCCTTTCCCCCAAAAAAACAATTATTATTATTATTATTATTTGTGACTGTAAATGTCGCGAACGGTTGCAGCGCTGCCTCGCAAGTCTGTGAAGTTCGTCCGCCTGGACGATGGCAGCGTTATGGCGGTGCACCCACGAGACGGACAGTGGTAACCTTACCTTCTACGAAGATAAAAACTGCTTACTCGTCTGAATGCGCGCATTTTAGTCTGCCGAACGCTACTTCGCATTTAAGTAAGCCGCGTCCGTTCCATTGTTATCGGCGCTGAGCGACCCACGTGAAAAAATATATTTTGCGTACACGGTCATCCACGTATCTGTGTATGTTAGTGCGCAGCTCCCTACGCTTACAGTATCGTCTTTCACGTCTCTGTGTCGGCGCCTCCAAGCGGTCGGTCAGGCCGCTGGCTGAGAGCCGATGAACAGCCATCGAAAGTCGCACCCCATATGCCGCGGAACGCCGGTTTCAACTCGTCGCAGAATGCTGTTCCCCTAGTCACGACAGAAGCATGGATGCTTTGTATTTCGCACGAGGAACCCGTCGTCGACCCTTCATCCGACGATGAAAATACTGTGCAAGAAATTTAGCGACAGCTGCGTGATACGCTCCATGCATCCGCAAAGCAGACGATACAAGTTTGTGTGCTGCGCTCCATTTGAGAGGAAACAAAGATGTCCTTTGCATTTCTCTACCGTAATAAACGCCACACAAAAACGTTTTGCAGTATATATTTGTTTGTTTTATCTTTTAATAAATTACGACTACTAAAAAATTCAGAGGTTGTCGTCTGCTCCCAAGGATGACGGCGCTCCGTGTCACGCTATTGGCTGACGCTCGTGCAGACGAGTGCAGCGCCTCACGTCATTGCTTTAGCCCCGTCCTCCGCTCGCCTAAGCGAGCTTGCACGAAGTGTAGCTCAGTAAAGGTTAAAAAAAATAGCCCTATAAACTGGGCGGAAGTGACGTCACCATACTTGAAGAGACGTAACTAAAAGGAATTAAAAACTGTCAATGATATCGCATTGCCAATATGTAATGGAATTAGGCGTCCCTGTAAATTGCCTAGCGCGCCGGCACTAAAAAAAAAATCATATTTGGCCAATCTCAGATTTCAGATTTTGCCGATCTCAAAATAACGACTAATGAAGCAAATTCAGATGCATTCAGAAATACGTTATTATTCCAACATCAAAAGAGAGGATTGTTGGGTCATTTGGTTCATGATTACTGTCTAATGGTGACTTCCGATCGCAGAGTTGGAGCACTTCTGGAGCAACGTTTCCAGCTCTTTTCAGAGCAACTGTATTCCAAACGCAGATCTGAGGCACGGATAGCGTCTTCCAATCGTAGACAGGGAGCTGTTGCCGAGCCGAGATTGCTCCGTGGAGCAGTCGGGACTGCTCCGCCGAAATCGGCGGATCCTGGCGGAAGTTTGTGTGACGTTCTTTTTCAGCGGCGCTAGCGGCGCCCTACATGCTCTGGCCTGCATGCTCTGGCCAGAGCAAGTGTACTCCAATCGCAATTTCAGGTCGCGCGCTCTGCGCCGGATTCAGGCGCTCTGTCACAGAGCGTGCAGACCGCTCTGGGCCTGCGTTTGGAATCCACCATAAGACCGCTCACAACACGGGACAGAGAAAAGAAACAACGCACACACAGCGCTCCAACATGTTGGAACACGACACTCAGTGGAAGAGAGACCAGCAAGTCTATGCCAAATACATGGTTGGAATCAGTAAGATTGCAGGTTGAGACTTCATTGCTCGCAAGGAATACTATGAATATATTTATGACTGCGAAATGCCTTCATGGTGCGAAGAAAATGTATTCTATATTGGAGAACCATGACTATGTTCTCAATAATTAGAAATCCGAACTGATTATCAAGATAAAGGAAAGAAAATAATACCGCACGCCTTTATGTAGAAACATCACAGTGGTGCAAAAAATATGGGCTAAAACTTCCATGTCTAAAGGGCTGTGTAATCAGCCGCCATTTTGCTGAGTCGTCTGTGAAACGCATTGAGCTTGCGTTTGTAGTCGGGAAGCAGACGACTGCTCGCGAATGCGCTTCATAATTTTCGATTTGTTTCGACGATTCGTGTCCCTTGGAATTCTCGCAACGCAGAATAGTCAGTTTTCAAACTGCGTACAAGTATTAAGTGCATAATATATTTCATTAGTATTGGAGGTTTTTAGAATATTGGCACATAGTTACATCTGAAATGATTACGAAATTTCCCCCACTAATTAACATCACAACAAGAAAAGGAGCTTATCCCTACGCTTCCCTTTGCTGCAATGCTGATTTCATTACTTGATCCACAGTGATTCATGTGCGTATTTATTCATTCAGTTACAACAATACAATCAGGGCTCACAGAGCGTTAGAGGGGCTTGGTCTAAAAAATAACAAAGTATAATTTATACATAGTGAAAAAGTACCGACAAAATAAAAAATATTGACGCAGACGCTTGCTTGATTATATACTTGGTGATGAGTGTCTTGAAGGATGACGCGTCTTCAATGCAGGCGATGTGGGGTGAAAGGTGGTCAGGTCTGATTGGGTTAATTTTTATTTTAGGCAGGGTGCAGTACGTTCTGCCTCTTTACTCAATGCCGTTAGAAAAGATGAAGTCTGACTGCCTTTAGTAGAAAGTCCGACGAAATGCCTTGCCAGCTGTGCTTCATGTGGTCGGTGGCGAGGGTTTGGGGGCCAGCTGCCCCTTACGCTGGAGCCAGAAAAGGTGCAGTGGATGCGGGGGCGACGTGGAAAGCCGCGAGCGCCACTTTGCCAGGCTCGAACCTTCGGTCGCGTAATCGGCAAAGTCGGTGTAGGCGCCACCCGTGGTGTTGAGGTCATCAGGTGACTTGGCGTACCGCAGCACGGTTACGTCGTCACTGTCCAGGGTGACCTGTTTGGCCTGCGACAAATGTTGAACAGTGACCGCGCTCACTTGTCGGCACTGAACTCGCTTTAAGCGCGGCACTCATTCGTCGAAACTAAGCTGACACATGCAGCTACATTGCGACATAAACGCGATGTACACATCCGGTTACTTAGTAAAGCTGGGGGGCTATTTGGTGCAGGGTTGCATAAAAACAAAAGCTCACAGGACGGTTACGAATATGTAACGCGAGATTCAGCGATAACTGTTCAGGCGTTTAGCCACGTGATCACTGGTGTAGTGCTCACGTGATGCACCCCTGCACTGGCAGGCGGCTGTTAAAAACAGAGCCACCCGTAGGCTTATGCGGCCCAGGTTGACCGGCGCAACTAGTGGGTGGGTGCTACCGGTTACGCCGACGGCGACGAGAAAGACAGGGGCGGCCGCCTAACAGCTATCGCTGTAAAAGATGAAGCGCACGAGGAAGAGAGAAGGCATGTCAGATGCGCATGTCTCGTTTCTCTTAATCGTGTGCTGTCTTTTTTGCGCTACGTCTGCTCATGAAAACACACCAACTTATCATCGTCATCAGGTGGTGGCATTGCGACGCGCCTTCTGACGCCCCGTAGTTGCGTTATGGGCCTTGGCTACCCTCTCCACTTTGTTGCGACGAGACTTCAAAACTCGCTCTGGTCTTGCCCCGTCCCGCTTTCAGCGTGGCCTCTTCTAAGCTTTTCGTTCATTCACGAGAACAGGGCCGACGGGCACGCCACCTGGATAGCCTGGTAGGCGCAGGCGGCGTCGGCCTCTACTATGTACGTGGCCTTAAGCAGAACTCTCGACGTCCTTCCCGGAGGGTCCACGTGTGTCCGCACTTGTAGCTTGTCCTGTTGCGCCAGCGCCATGTCGCTCCGGTTCAGGGCACCGACCGCGTGGTAGGGCTGACTGAGCAGCGTCAGCGAAGTCAAGTTCGCAGACGCCGCTTTGGAGAGCAGTTGCCGGAAGCTCGACGCCTGCAGGGGCAGATTAGTGAGTCCATTGAGGTCGCTCTTTTCAATGGACACTGTAATGTCCAGCAATTGCGAACAAAAATTTCGAAAATTGAAAATTCTAAGATACTTTGCGGGAATACCGAAGGTAATGGTCAATTCTTCTGATATATAGCGAAATCGTTTTTTAGAATGTTTCCATCGGTCGCATCGAACAGTTAAGACTCGCATAGAAAATCAACGGGGTTACGCTTTCGACGATAGCAAAAACGTCAATAGAAAAGAAATTCAAAACTGCCGTCGCGTGATCTGTTGATATGTTGATTGTTATGATGAAATTTTACATTATATGAAAAAAAATAGCGTTCATAAATGGTTTCCTGTTCAAAAATGCTTTTGCCCAGAATTGTTGGGTATGACCTAATATCTGGCATTTCTTTCAGCTGGTGTTGTGGATGCAGGTGTATTGACTCAAAGACTTCAGTGTTGAGTGAATGAATGAAGCCGAAATGTAGTGCACGTAACACGCAGTAGCAACTGACGTAGCGACGATGGCAAAGACACCACACTCTTATATTCGTGACCTTGTTCCCTTTGAATCAAGGTCCAGCTTTACGACTTATTAATTTCTAAGGCGCCGTGGATGACTTCAAGGATGAACGTTTGTGGGACCGGGAAGATAACAGAGGCCAGACTATGGGAAAATTGGATAACCGGACAAATACCACCGGCTCATACTTACCAGTGTGTGCGCATTTTTAAATGTGGTGCAGATGTTATTGTTGCAGGGACGAATGGGCGAGTTACATAAAGACATGC
Organism: Amblyomma americanum; assembly: GCF_052857255.1. Lineage (NCBI taxonomy): Eukaryota > Metazoa > Arthropoda > Arachnida > Ixodida > Ixodidae > Amblyomma > Amblyomma americanum. Next base: position 8,192,093 of record NC_135507.1, on the reverse strand, counting down.
CTCCGCGACGAAAATGTACACATATTTTCTCTTGGGATGCGCAGGGCCCACAGAGGCCACATCCTAACCTTTCGTAGGACGACAAACTCTCGCAAGCCTGCCGTGATGACGTAGTCGATGGGCGTGTTCGAGTAGCTATAGACGCAGTCCATGACGAGCGCGGCTTCAGCGAAGGCGAGGCTGTTGTCCGGTGCGACGCCCGGCCACGAGCGATAAGTGATGCTCGCCTGTTTGGAAATAAGTAAACTTGTAACCATTTTGATTTCATGCGACGGCATTTAAAGAAGTAGGAACATCGCATTTTTTCTGTGGCTTCTTTCTTTGAAATGATGCGCAAGACGCTAGTGGAATTTCTCTGCCCCGGTAAATAATTTACAATTGTTTTTTCCTTCCGTCAAGTCTTGCTTTGTCTGCAGCAGACGAATGGCGCCTATGACGTCACAGATGAGGTTCAAATCGTATGAGGAATAAGTGAGATATAATCGCTACTTCGACGCTGTAATTCACCCAAATCCGCAAGCCAGCCTTTCTTATGGAATGACAGCAAGCGAAGAAACGCGTATTAGATATCACAATTTACGGACGCCTCGCATGGCCTCAAACCTGCTTGTGACGTCATAGTCACCATCCGGCTGCTGAGGTTCAACCTATATCGGAGAAAAAAATAAGTTCAATGTCCGCCGAGTGCAGACGATTTCCACAAAAATTGGTGTCATTTAACAGCAGGAAGCGTGTAGGTGACTAGTATGCATGTTGTATACACTATACAAAGCTTCTGCTCCTATTTATAAGCATGAAAGAATAAACGTGATACCAGGATTAGCCATTTGGGGACCACCCGCACTTGCACAAGAATTTAGCCCATGAAGAGCAACCACCACCCCCCAAGCGGACTAAATGTAAAGGACCAGCAGCCACAGTTGCTCTTTCACCCTGTAACCCTTCGTCGTGAGGACTAAGTGGTGCAGTTATACTTTTGCTCACATTCCACTCAGAGGGTACGAACCGCGCTCCGGCTCTTGAGAGCTCGCAGAAGCTCCACCGTCAACGGATCGGTCACGTTGACGTAGACGTGGAAGTGGAGAGCCCCGAGCTCCGTGTAGTAGGCCACGAACTCGACCAGGTCGCGTAGCGCGTCGCTGTCCTCGGGCCACGGCGGCAGGCAGACGCCCAGCGACCCGCGTCGCTTCTTGACAACCCTGTGCAGGTGGCCCGGAACGAACCAGTAGGCCGTCTCCTCTCGCCGGTACACCAGCGACACGATGCGCGCGCCTGCGGAGTCGCGGGTGGCACCAGCAACGCGCCTTAATAACAAAAAAACATAGTAGAGCTGGCCTCAGCGCATTAATCAGCGAAAGCCGTTGTAGCATTGGTTTAGCCAGCTCTGCATTATGCCCTAAAACCACCCTCATATTGGACATTCCTTCGCCCTCGTCGTAACTTCCTCTTTCCACGGCAACCCAACCCTCTGGGGGGCTTCCGTGCCAGCCACGTTCCAGTTGTGCATTCCTCCACTCTCGCCATAATCTCCAAAGCCACAAGGCCACTCGTCGCCTCCCACCACCCTTCTCTCTCTCTCTACCCCCTCACGCACTTCCCTCTCCTTCCTGTCCCCTAAAAGTGCGAAGGAGGATTTCCCTCTCACCGCCTTGCCACCTAGAGGCCATAGTTGGGCTGGCAGGTAGCAATTGAACCGAATGAAACTAAACTAAATTGTAATAATTAGGCTAAACCGCATCAATTCATCAATCAATTTAAGGTCTCATGGCAGACGCTCTAGGTTCAACGGAAGAATGCAGGGTTGTATGGCCAACGCAAAGCGCTAACAGCTTTCACTGTAAAAATAAACGTGAACTTCTTTGCTGCGAACCGGCCTCATCCTCCATTAGTGTACAGACCGATTCTCTAACCCGTCTGGACCACTTTAACCACGTGATAAGAGAGAGAAGGTAGAGAAGAAATTAAAAGGGTCGCAAATATTTCTCTTGGCGGAAACCTGTACCCGCCGCAGTGGCTCATTGGTTGCGGCTCGGAAAGCGGCTGTCCAAACATTGCCACCCGTAGGCTTATGCGACGCGGGTTGACCGGCGCAATCGGTGGGTGAGCTACGCCGACGAGAAAGCCAGGGGCGGGCTCCTAACCGCTGTAAAAAGAAAATGATGATTGCTTTTGATCCTTGAAGAAAGATGCAGCAAATGTCTCAAGGAATGAGGGAATTAAGGAGGGAGAGAAAGAACGAGCAGAGAAAGGTGTGCTATAGTGGAGCGCTCCTGACTGATTTCGACCACCTGGGCGTGTTTACTTGCACAGACACTGCACAGGGCCCGGATGTCTTTTGCATTTCGACTCTATCGAAAATGAAAAAAAAATTACGCAAGAAAGCTTGACGCTGCAGTCGGTCTGTAAGCTTCAGCCGTCATTATTCTTTCTATAGCGAACAGCTGTAGTCGACTCAGCTCAGGTCAATCTCAGGTAAAGCTATTTGGGCCCCCATAGATGAGCCCTACTGTGATACGTCGCTTTCATCCAGCCATACCTGTTGAGGGATAGCAGAAAACTGCCGATACTGTAGAAGCTTGGGCAAGTTGGTGTGACATGGTTTTTCAGCAGCGCAGGGGACAAAGGACGTGACAAGTGCACAGACACGGCGGTGCACAGTCAGCGCCGTGTCTATGCACTTGTCACGTCCTTTGTCCCCTGAGCTGCTGAAAAACCAAGAAAACTGCCGTTCATAGCTCGGCACCATGCAGGTAGAGGTACGAGAGAAAGTCGGGCTACTTGCTGGCTTCTTCGGGCACCACGCAGTTGACCAAGACGGGCTCGTGGCGGCCGCAGCTCAGTCCCCCAGCCACGCAGCTCGTGCCTGCAGTGGCCACCACTTCGCGGCTCCAGGACTGCGTGCAGTTCCTCGGGGCCGCACTGCTTGCGCAAACCTCGCTCATTGCGCTGGAGTTGCGGTAGAGCAGCGAGTGGACCTGGTCCGGGTGGCGGCGATGCGTCTCGGCTAAATACGTGCCGCGGCTCGGCTTCGCACCCCTGCGTGGACCGGTAGTATACTATAAGCCTTGGAATTTATTTACCTTGTTTGTTTGTACATGTAGGGAAAAATGTGAAATATGCTATCTCACTTCTACAAACACATTTGGTCGCCACGTGCTAGAAGCGCTAGTACCAAAGGCAACACAATGATACCTTGACATTTTACCATAAACATTGCGCAACTTGACATGGGAAAAACTGAACGGCTTTCCTGTTTTGACCCGCCGCGGTGGCTCAGTGGTTAGGACGCTCGGGTTCGAACCCGACCGCGGCGGCTGCGTTTTTATGGAGGAAAAACGCTAAGGCGCCCGTGTGCTGTTGCGATGTCAGTGCACGTTAAAGATCCCCAGGTGGTCGAAATTATACCGGAGACCTTCACTACGGCACGTCTTCTTCATTTTTTCTTTCACTCCCTCCTTTACCTCTTCCCTTACGGCGCGGTTCAGGTGTCCAACGATATATGAGACAGATACTGCGCCATTTCCTTTCCCCAAAAACCATTTATTATTATTATTATTATTTCCTGTTTTGCTGTGTTTTTATGGGGCGACACGCAAAGGCGCCCATGTGCTGTGCTATGTCAGTGCAAGTTAAAGATCCCCAGGTGGTCGATATTATTCCGGAGCCCTCCACTACGTCTCCTTTCTTCTTTCAGGCCCTCCATTATCTCTTCCCTTAAGGCGCTGTTCAGGTGTCAGCCGATATGTGAGACAGATACTGCACCATTTCCATCCCCCAACAGCGAATTGAATTCAATTCCATGTTTGCTTGCACAGATAGTTTTTTACAGCGATAGCCGTTAGGCGCTCGTCCCTGGCTTTGTCGTCGGCGTAACCGGTCAGCCTGGGTCGCATAAGCCTACGGGTGGCTCTGTTTGGAACAGCCGCCTGCCAGTGCAGGGGTGCATCACGTGACCACTACACCAGTGTGATATGATGTCACTGTATCTTTTCTACCTCAAAATACCCCAAAACTAAATGCCTGAACGCCTATCGCTTAATCTCGCATTCCATAGTCGTAACTGTTCTGCGAGTATTTTTTTTCAATTTGCTTAATCAACTTGCCTGCCATTGTGCCATCTTGACCTGCATTTCCATCAACATCATCAGCCACTGAATCCCCCAACGAGCCTTCACTGGTTGAGAGAGAGAGAGGGTTTATTGACGGGAAAGGCAGAGAGTTTGGACAGAAAAATGAATATCTGGTCTGCTATTCTGCACCGAGGAACGGGAAGAGGAGAAAAAAGAGGATCACGAAGGGGGATGATGATGATCGGGGAAGGCAATGAAAAAATACGGCACATTTTCTAACACTATAAACGCGATTCAAGGCCCGTGTCGCTTAAAAGCGTGAGAGCGCCCGCGTTGCCTTTAGAGTTTTTAAACTATCGGGCCGAGCGCCGAGGATCAAATCCTCCGAAAGGGGCCTGGTGTCAGAAGACTCCAAAGTAGTCAGTGGAGTCTGTACTAGCAGCGGTGACGCACAGTCCTTGCCTTTTGAGGAAGAGACAGGTGTAGTACGCGTAGCCGGACCCGTTGACGTGGTACGAGGGCGCCAGCTGCGACGTGGGTGCCAGCACCAGGAAACGGACCAGCAGCGGGCTCACACGGAGGTCCACGTAGACCGAGCAGGTGTGGAGCCGTGAGTGCGTCTGGCGCCAGCGGACCGACGCGTTGAGCTGGCGACTGGCGTCTTCCATCAGGTCGGCTTCATCCAGAGACAGGCCGAACGGGTTGTGGTCCGATTCGTCTACTCGCTTGTCCGGTTGAATGCCACGAAGCCCCCGGTCGCTGACGTCGTAGTAAACCGGGGTGTACATCCTCAATGCAGCCAGCACGATCAGCAGAATGATGCCGACGACAATGGGGTGAGCGGAACCCTGCTTGCCGCCGGAAACATGACGGCTATTTAGCTGTCGAATTGAAAATTGGTTGAAAATTTGTTTTTGAGGAAAGGAAATGGCGCAGGATCTGTCTCACATATCGGCGGACACCTGAATCGCGCCGTAAGGGAAGGGGTAAAGGAGAAAGGGAAAGAAAGGAAGAAAAAGCTGTCGGCCCCCAGCAGTTTTGAACTCCAAGGGAAGCAACGCTTGGTTCGAATTATCGCGAGTTATAGGGGGCTGTACTAATGCTGTTGATGTTTGCAGGACCGAAGCTTCTGTTTAAAGAAACAAGGCGTTCGAATGGACGAGGGCCCGCAATAACTGCTCCATTTACTGATTCTCTCGTTTTGTTGAAACCGAAAATTCTAAAAGCCATTGGAATCTAGGGGGCTCGGCTACTGATCCCGAGTACCTGGGTTCGAACCCGACCGCGGCGGCCGCGTTTGGGCGGAGGCGATACGCTAAGGCGCCCATGTGGTGTGCGATGTCAGTGCACGTTAAAGATTCCCTGGTGGTCGAAATTATTCCGGTGCCCTCCTCTACTGCACTGCTTTCTTCATTTCTTCTCTTAGTCCCTCAAGGCGCGGTTCAGGTGTCCGCGATATGCGAGAAAGATGCTGCGCCATTTCCTTTCTGCACAAGACATTTTTTTTTCACAGTCTAGAAAAGCACTCGGCAATCATATTTTGCGCGTTACGCACCTTTCAGACTGAACGTATATCGAGTTTTTCTTTCCACACACGCACAGGCAATCTTTAGAAAATAGAAAACCTCTACACCAAAACCGTTGAAACAGTGGAACTTCTTTGTCGTTCCAGCTTTTGTGACGGCGATGTGCATACATCTTTATTGGTTTTAGAGCATCGTACCACCGCAGCCATCTTCAGTATGCTGTCCCAGTGCGTATGCGCTCGGACGCCCAGCTGTTATGGCGAAGCTTAGAGGGACGCTGAGGACCAATTGAAGTGCGGCTGTACCGACAGGTTACCACATTATATTGACAGAGACGCTACTTTAACCCGGAACGGAGCTGCTATAGGCTGCTAAAGGTAAAAAAATGGCTGGGATTCAATCCGCTGCTTCTCCAGACGAGCCTCTCGTTTTTCTTCGGTTTCCGCTTCAATCTTAGCACATTTCCTCTCTGTGTCCTTCGCCAGCGCACCCTTGTCGACGTTCTTGATCATAAGAATCATCAGATTCAATCAGCCGTCTACGATACACAGCCGAAGCATTCGTTCCAGCGCGCGACTCCTTCATGGCTATCTGCGAACGTCAAGCAACGCTTGGCGTTTTTGCAGCTATAGCTGTTAGGCGTTCGTCCCTGGATTTCTCGTCGCCTTCGGCGTAGCCGTTGAGTGCGCTAGCACCCACCGGTTGCGCCGGTCAACCTGCGTCGCATAACCCTACGGGTGGCTCTGTTTGGAACAGCCGCCTGCCACTGCAGGCGTGCCTCACGTGACCACTACACCAGTGGTCACGTGACTCAACGCCTGAAGAGCTATCGCTGAATCTCGTGTTACACAGTCGTAACCGTCCTGCGAGTTTTACAGTGATAGCTGTTTAGGCGCCCGTCCCTGGACTGCGCGTCGCCGTCGGAGTAACCGGAGGGTGCGTTACCATGGTTAGCAGGGTAACACACCCACCGGCTACCATGGCAACCCAGGTGTGGTTATCATCCCGCATGACACCACGTAGGATGTGTACGTCAGGCAAAGTAGCGTAAAGAAACGACCGACGAGAGCGGTAGGGGTCAGAACTGTGGTCAGCGGAATGCATGTCCGCGATGTTTTAGACCAGACATACTTGATAGTGCAAGTTGGAAAACTTCCCATAGGGGTTTATGTATCAGAAATCCGCCACCCTTTGATGGCTCTTTATAGAGAGGTTAGGTAATTGCCACGTCACTTACTGCAGTCTACTGAACCTAATTACCAGAACAACAAAGAAAGGATGACTATCGGAACGCCACTGATAGCTAACTGCACAACTCCCTCGTAACGTCACCACAAGTCTGCTATAACCTCCAAAATCTGACCGCTTGGCGTGCCGGGTTTTAAAGCGTAGTTCCGTAAGTAATGAGGTTAAATAACTTTGCTTTGACACCAGACTCGTATTGACCATCCCAGACGCAGTTGTTCGTAGTTCGCCCATGAAATCGTGTACTATAAAAATGAACGCACGCTTCTCTGCACTGGTCGAGAGTAATAGGCACTCCCACGTTTCTTTGCATAGTGCCAGTTCACATTCCGTCACGGAGAGGTACAGTCGCGAGTAAAAGATATTATCACAAATCACTGGCGATCAGAATTTGTATATCTCACCATGCGGCGCTGTGGTTTGCAGACCTGCCTATAGGGCCGTTTCCATTTTTGCAGCATAGGGGGCGGGGGGCGGACGGCAGGAAGTAAGCTTTATCAAGTGTGCCATCGCCCGAGTGTCGAAGTGCCGACCCTACGTGACTGTGCATGCGGCATTTATTTTGGGTTGGTTATCATAAGCAAAGATGGCTTCTTTTTTATTACTGTTTTTTTATTTCCGTGATGGTTTGTCAAAGGGACCTCGCGGGAACAAGAGATGATATCGCTGCTTTTAGCCAGTATTATTCCGCAAGCTCGATATACAGATAGAGTTTATTTTCCCGATGCAACTAATTCATACAAATCACTTTGTTGGGAAAAATCACTTTGTTGGGAAAGTGTAGTAACAATACTAACAGGAGCACTATCCCATCAATTCAGGAAAAGAAGTAAGGAGGATAGCCAGCTCGCTGTCGTGATGCGAGAGCAAACACGTCTAATGGGCGTGCATAAACCCCACCGACCCTCACAACGCTTTGAAGGCGCTCAGGGAAGGAGTCAAACAGGCTGCTTGCAAGGTCAGGAAGAACCTGCTCCATTCCTCTTGAACCGCCGCTCAAAGGATGTCTGGCGATGACTCGTGCAGCTGCCTTTTAGCTAGTCGCTTTTTCATTAACCCCCATATATTTTCAATTATATTCAAATCTATTTCCTTGAGAGGCCATGGCAGCTCCTGGATGCATAGCTGTTCAAGCAGTTGCCAAGCGCAGCGCGGCTGACGCTGCTCGCAAAAATAACTGCCATACAAGCAAAAAAAAAAACAACTATCCTATTGTCACGTAGTGGTGACGGCAGTCGAAGCAGCGATGAAGACGGACGAAACGGTCTTCTAAAAGAACTGTTTATTGGGCTGACTTGCACCCAAAATGGACTGAATCACTCGGCGGCGGCGAAGCGACAAGCGTGCTCGGCGGTCGTCGAACCGAACGCCCGCCGCTGTCGGCCGTGCTCAATTTAAAGCTGATAGCGAACATTCGAGATAAAGGGCGCAAAGTTACTAGAACATTCCGGAACAACGTAGAATCAGCTTTGCCTGGCTGCGATCAATCGAGATAAATCTAGTCGCGTCTTGCGTCGCAAACAAAGCGATAAGGTGGTGTCGCGGCAGATTTGAAAAACGAATAAACACTGCAAACATTCGCGGCATTACTCCCCTCTCAAAGAAGCATCGACCCGATGCATTAAAACAAATAATGCGACTAGTAAGGAAAAAAAAACGGATCTTGCGAAAATAGAGCATGGAAATGCAGCGGCCTTTAGCGCGCATAATACGGCTTCAGACGGACTACATGGACAACTTCTGGTCGTACGCGGCGTCGCTGGGATGCAGTCATTGCGTCAGGGATGACTTCATAATCCAGTTGTCCTCCGGTGGCTGGTTTGGCTGTAGCGCAGGATGGCTTGCGTGAGTTCCGCCGTAAATGCTGTTCCTCTGTCCGTGATGAGCACATCGGGGGCGCCGTGTCGAAGAAGAATGCACTCCACGAAAAATTTGGCCACTTCTGCTGCTGTTCCGTTCGGTAGGGCTTTCGCCTCGGCGTAGCGGGTCAGGTAGTCGGTCGCTGTGATGATCCACTTATTTCCAGATGTTGACGTTGGAAAAGGGCCAAGCAAGTCCATGCCAATCTGCTGAAAGGGTCTTGAGGGAGGTTCAATGGGGTTCAGAAATCCTGCTGGTCGTGTGGGAGGAGTCTTTCGTCGCTGACAATCTCGGCATGTTTTCACATAGTGTGCGACATCGGCAGACAGTCGGGGCCAGTAATACTTGTCTTGAATGCGGCGGAGGGTACGAGTAAACCCGAGATGTCCAGCTGTCGGCTCGTCGTGTGAAGCCTGTAGAACTTCTTCGCGGAGACAAGTAGGTACAACAAGGAGGTAGGCTGTTTTGTTCGCTGTAAAGTTCTTCTTCACAAGGACCTCATTCTGCACACAGAAAGAAGACAGTCCTCGCTTGAATGAAGCGGGGGGTGAAGAAACCTTGCCTTCCAGGTACTCGATGAGGCCCTTTAGGTTGGGGTCCGAGCGTTGCTGCTGAGCAAAAGAGCTTGCGCTGATGGGTCCCAGGAAGGCGTCCTCATCGTCGTCCAGCGGCGGTGCATCTACAGGGGCTCGTGAGAGGCAATCGGCGTCAGTGTGCTTGCGTCCGGACTTGTAAACGACGGTGACGTCAAACTCCTGGAGACGCAGACTCCATCGAGCGAGTCGGCCAGAGGGATCCTTCAAATTGGCAAGCCAGCAGAGCGCGCGGTGGTCGCTGACCACCTTGAACGGCCGTCCGTAGAGGTAGGGGCGGAATTTCGACGTAGCCCAGATGATGGCAAGGCACTCCTTCTCAGTGGTCGAATAGTTAGCCTCGGCCTTAGAAAGGGAACGGCTAGCGTATGCGATGACCTTCTCGAGCCCGTCACTTTTTTGAACGAGAACGGCGCCTAGTCCCACGCTGCTTGCGTCGGTATGAACTTCAGTATCGGCATTTTCATCAAAATGCGCAAGGATCGGTGGGGACTGTAAACGACGCTGAAGTTCTTTGAAGGCTTCTGCTTGCGGCGCTTCCCATTTAAACGGCACGTCTGCCTTCGTCAGTTGGGTTAGGGGCTCGGCGATGCGCGAAAAGTTTTTCACAAATCGTCGGTAATATGCGCATAGTCCGAGAAATCTGCGCACTGCTTTCTTATCGGCCGGCGGTTGAAACTGTTCAATAGCGGCTGTTTTCTGCGGGTCTGGGCGTACTCCTTCCTTGCTAACGATGTGGCCTAGAAACAGCAGCTCTTCGTAGGCAAAGTGGCATTTCTCTGCTTTCAAGGTTAGGCCAGACGACTTGATGGCGTCTAGTACTGTTCGAAGTCTTTTGAGGTGCTCTTCAAAGTTCGAGGCGAAGACAACGACGTCATCTAAATATACCAGACAAATTTTCCACTTCAGGCCTGCCAGCACTGTATCCATTACTCGCTGAAACGTCGCTGGTGCGGAACAGAGACCAAATGGCATCACCTTGAACTCAAACAGCCCATCCGGAGTTATGAATGCTGTCTTCTCGCGATCTCTTTCGTCGACCTCAATTTGCCAGTAGCCGCTCTTGAGGTCCATCGATGAGAAATATTTGGCGTTGCAGAGGCGGTCCAGTGTGTCGTCGATGCGGGGGAGGGGGTAGACGTCCTTCTTTGTTATGTTGTTCAAGCGGCGGTAATCCACGCAGAATCGAAGTGCGCCGTCTTTCTTTCTCACTAGAACAACCGGTGCCGCCCATGGGCTGTTTGAAGGCTGGATGACGTCGTCGCGAAGCATTTCTTCGACTTGGTCCCGGATGGCTTGTCGTTCTCGCGGAGACACACGGTAGGGGCTTTGACGGAGAGGTCGGACGTGTTGATCCGTTATAATGCGATGCTTGGCAATTGGCGTCTGCCGCACCTTCGGCGATGTCGAAAAGCACTCACTGTAGTTTTGAAGCAGATTGCGGATCTGGTCTTGTCTGTTCCGGTGCAGGTCTGGGTTGATGTCGAAAGTGGGCGAGTTCTCTTGGTCAGGCGGATCTTCTGCGGAGGGGTCGGAGAGGGCGAAGGAATCTCGTACGTCAGATATTTCGTCGTAGAAAGCAATCGTCGTTCCTCTGTTAATATGCCGGTATTCTTCGCTGAAGTTAGTCAGCAGTACTTCGGCCTGGCCATTGCGGAAATGTGCGATGCCTCTTGCGATGCTGATTCCTCGGTCTAGTAGCAACTGCATGTTCCCCTCGATGATGGCTTCAGTGTTTATGGCTTTCGTGGCGCCTACGGTCACGATAACGCTTGAACGAGGTGGGACGCTCACTTCTTCCTCCAGGACAATTAGGGCAACGTGATTTTCCCGCGTTTTCATCGAAGCGATGGCTTCGTCCGTCGAAAGCGTGATCAGCTTGGATCGCAGGTCGATGATCGCCTGATGCTCATTAAGGAAATCCATACCCAAGATCACTTCGCGGGAGCATTGCGGTAGCACAACAAAGTTCGCAGGATAGGTATGTCCTTTGACACTCATTCGCGCTGTGCATCGTCCTGATGGCGTAATGAGGTGGCCCCCAGCGGTGCGAATTTGTGGGCCGTCCCAAGCCGTTGTGACTTTTCTGAGCTGCGCAGCGAATGTTCCATTCATCACCGAGTAATCGGCTCCTGTGTCGACTAGAGCGGTAACTTTCCGGCCGTCGATAGTCACTTCTAGGTCGGAGGTCCTGGCTCTTGCATTGCATGTCGCTCTCGGCGTCGGGTCACGGCTTCGTCACGTATGCGAGTCACGGGTTGGGTGTGTGGTCAAAGCTCCTCTGGGTGGCGGCGTCGATTTCAAGGTAGCTTGAGTCGTGGTCGAGGTTCTCATTGTGTGCGGCGTCGGTGCATCGAGTGTCGGTTCTTCATGCGGCGTCGCGGGTGCAGCGTCTTCATGGGGCGTGGTCGGTGGAGGATCTTCGGCCTTTAGCTCGTGAGCAACCTCACCTCCAGAGGTTGCTGCCTTTAGTTTCCCCTACGGGGGCTGGGCGACCTTCCTCGTACCGCGGCTGCGTAGCTGCGGCGTGGCGACGCAAAGCGCGAGGTTGACGGCGATGGTGAGCGCGAAAAGCGGTTCGGCGTGTACTCTTCTCGACGCAGGTACTCGTCGATTTCGTGCGGACGTTGTCCGAAGCGTGGTCGTGGGGCGTTAACGGCAAATCCTCGAAGACCGATACGTCGGTACGGGCAGTGACGAAGAATATGGCCGGCCTCACCGCAATGGAAGCACAACGGCCGGTTGTCGGAAGTCCTCCAGGCGTCGCATTTCCTGGGGCTTGAGGGTCGGTCATAGGCTGGGCGGGCGGGGGCTGGGAGGCGGCGTTGTGGACCAAGTGGCTCATCTCGGGGAGGACGTGGGGGTTGTCGTTGGGGCTGAGCAGTCCTTACTGCAGCGGCGTAGGTCATGGCCTGGGGTTCTGTGGCCGTCGGGGTGCCAAGTGCCTGTTGCACTTCTTCCCGTACCACGTCCATCAGAGTCGATGCTTGTGGCTGTGGGGAGGATGGCAGTAATCGGCGTAGCTCCTCTCGGACGATTTCGCGGATAACGTCCCGCAAGCTGTCGCTGGTGGTGGCCGGCGTGTCCGAACGGATTGCATAGGCAGAGGAAGGGCGGTTGTACTGCCGAGCTCGGACGTCGAGGGTCTTCTCAATCGTGCAGGCTTCTTGCATAAACTCCTCGACTGTTTTTGGCGGCTGGCGGACGAGGCTTGCAAAGAGTTGTTCTTTTACGCCGCGCATTAAAAACTGAACTTTCTTTTCCTCGGTCATCCCGGGATCGGCGCGGCGAAATAGGCGCTTCATCTCCTCGACGTAACTGCGGACGGGCTCATTCGGAAGCTGGATCCTGGACTCGAGGAGTCGTTCGGCTCTTTCTTTCCTCACGACACTGGTGAATACCTTCAATAGTGCTCTCTTGAATAGCTCCCATGTCGTAAGGGACGACTCGTAGTTTTCGTACCACGTGCGTGCGGAGCCATCCAATGAGAAAAAAACGTGTCCAATCTTTGCCGCATCATCCCACTTGTTGAATGACGCCACGCGCTCAAATTGATCCAACCATTCTTCAGGGTCTTCGCCTAGGGATCCATTGAAAGTTGGCGGCACCCGCGGCTGCTGCAGTATGATCGGTGTCGACATCTTCGGCGAGATTGCGGTGCTCGTAGCCGCGTCTTTTCGCTGTCTTGTGCGGTCCGGCAGTTTCCCGAACTCAGGCTCCTCTCCCTGGAGACGTCGGCTGGCTCGCTGAGCTGCTGGCTCGTCCTCGGGTGCGAAGCGCTCAGGGGTGGCTTCACGACTTGAAGGGGGCGTCCGGAACATGGAAGGCTACCCAGCACCTCCACCAGATGTCACGTAGTGGTGACGGCAGTCGAAGCAGCGATGAAGACGGACGAAACGGTCTTCTAAAAGAACTGTTTATTGGGCTGACTTGCACCCAAAATGGACTGAATCACTCGGCGGCGGCGAAGCGACAAGCGTGCTCGGCGGTCGTCGAACCGAATGCCCGCCGCTGTCGGCCGTGCTCAATTTAAAGCTGATAGCGAACATTCGAGATAAAGGGCGCAAAGTTACTAGAACATTCCGGAACAACGTAGAATCAGCTTTGCCTGGCTGCGATCAATCGAGATAAATCTAGTCGCGTCTTGCGTCGCAAACAAAGCGATAAGGTGGTGTCGCGGCAGATTTGAAAAACGAATAAACACTGCAAATATTCGCGGCACTATTCTTCACCAGTTGCCAGCGGGAGCAAGGCTGCGTTAAAAAAAGAGAGAGGTCAAGACAGAAAAATAAATTTTGCTTGGCCGTGACAGTCCGCTGAACCCCCCTAATAGTGTAGAATGGGAACGGCCCGGTACACTCGTTATCAACCTCTTCGTCACCCGCAGCGCCACGCGTTGCCATTCCGGCGCTCCGATGCTCCGTCATGTGTGATAATCTTTTCTACTCGCGACTGTACACTGCGCGTAGTCGTAATAGTCATAGTCATAATCGTAACAGTCATTTATACATACCGGAATGTATTCAGTTACAGCTCTACAACAGCCGATGACGCGCGCGGGGTACTTCTCTACCTCCCCTCTTCTCTGGATTGATTGATTGATTGTAAAACATTGATTGCGTCGAGAGAAGGTTGCAGGAGACACATACTAGATAAGATCCACCACATAAGCACTGCTACGGGAATAGCTACTTTATGACAACCCCCACCCTCCCCTTCTTTCGTGAGCCGTACTTCAGTGTAATTTGACTACACAGCTAGCACGACGCCAATGCCATCGAGATGCCTAAGTTAGTGGCAAGAAGAAACAGATGACAATGATTCTTTCACTCCCACCTTGTTCCCTTCCCTTACGGCGCGGTCCAGGCATCCACCTATACGCGAGACAATATGTGCGCAATTTCCTTTCCTGAAATACCTATTTTCATATTTTCATTTACAACTGAGGAGAAGCAAATGGTGGGAGCCAGACTTGGCGAGACGCCAGAACTTTCGGATGGCTTGAAGCCACAGCCGTCGCACGGCCTAAGAGAATGGAGAAGAAGACGGTGGGATCAAGAGTGGGCGCGACGCCAGAACCTTCGTGAGAGTAGCTAGAGTGCTCGAACTGTTGTGCTGTCACCTGCCGCCGCGCTCCACAGCGTGAAAGTCATCGTCGTCGCAGAGAATCCCCCGCCGTGCGCGAAAACACTGAAGAAAAAGAAAGAAGTTGCAAAATATCGCCTGTCTTTCTGTATGCACGTACTCAGCGCAGCATAGCCTGCCTACGCTGGCTTCAGCACATCTGCCCTACGTAAGCAAAAAAACTAAGCGCCACAGCGCAGCGAACAGGAAAGCTGTTTTCGCTGAAAAATTGCGCTGAACAGCAGAGCGCACTGTCTTTTCTTTTTAGTCTAAGAAACGTACACGTGCAGAAATTGCTAGTGAAGAGAGACTCCAGGGACCAGCCTATTGCTTCCACATCAGATAGCACTTGTACATGCGCCCTTCTTCACTTTCGCCGCAGACGGATTAGTTTATGTTTAAGCGCTTAATTGTTCCTTGCCTTTTTGAAGCGAAAGCTTCACTGCGCTAGGTAAAGCCGATTTCACTGTGCATTGCCGGCTGACCTTCATATGAGCCAGAGGTCAAGTGTGGTCTTACCATACATAAGTGGTCCACCATGGTGTCGCACCACTTGACCTTTGACGTTCGCATCATTTCACTTAAAGGCAAAATCGCTGCACATTAGCCTGTATGCACACACTCACCGAGACTTGGGGCTCATATTCGCTTTGCATGGAGTCCCTCCAGGATTCGGACGAGGATACGCTGGAGCTGCTTGAGTAACTGCGCTCGGGCTCAAGAAACATCATCTTGGCACCTGTTATTTGCTACAAGGCGCCGGGGATTTCTACCGGGATCTGTGAAGGCTGGGAACGCATCAGACTCGATCGCAGCGTTGGGCAGGAGCACCTCCGAATGCGCGAGCCTTCTTCGTCGTCTTCGAAGTTGAGACGCGTTCTCAGAGCGAATGCTCCGATCGAAGTAGGGATCAGTGCCCGAAGACAGTGAATGGAATTGTTCGATGGAGGCGAAACGCGAAAAGCGCCCCGTGTGCTGTGCGATGTCAGCGCCCATTGAAGATCCTCAGGTGGTCGAAATTATCCTTGAGTCCTCCACTACGGCCCTTACTCTTCCCTTCTTCTTTCACTCCATCGTTTATCCTTTCCTTTATGGCGTGGCTCAGGTGTCCGCCGATATGTGGGACATGCTGATCCATTTGCTTCCCTCAAAAGCCAATTATTATTATTGTTGTGAGTCATAATTTCAATCACGAACAGTTGTGACGAAAAATTTGCTCCGATTCACTGACATACTTCAGGAACTGTGTGGTGACATCGCACCTGCCCGGTCGAACTATATAACATAGTATTGTGTTGAATTGTATTGTATTATACTGTATTGCATAACGTGTCATGCATTTAGACCACAATGTAAACGTGATGTGGCCCGCCTTTTTGCGTTGCTTGATTGAACAACTTTTATTGCCACCAGAAGAGACGGTTGTTCCCGCCCCTGGCACGTAGGCCTGGAAGACGGCGCCTGCGATGCGCCGTAACGGATTAGAACCCCCTCCTCTCACACAGACACGCACCTTTCTTCACCCATTAATGTACTACTTTGTTTCTTAAAACTTCACTCTCATAAACGCCTCTAGCGTTCATTGTTCGCTCACGTAGCTTTCCTCTGTAATCCTAACATATACGTAACGTATACAGCCCTTCGTTTTCGGCTTCGCCAGATTCTCCCAAAGAGATTTCTGAAAAATCTGGCTAAACTCGATTCCTAACCCAACAGGCACGTTCAAGAAAGTTCAGTTTGCCAGTGCTCAATGTTGACCGCATCACACAGGAAGCAAGCATTGCCTTATTCTAGAGTGCATGTTTTAACTATTGATGTCTTTCAGGGTGACTTAATTTGAGGAAGAGTTTCAAAGAACGTTTTAAAAGAGAGCACGCTCGCGGCGTCTGCTTCTGTCTCTCGTTTGTTGCGTTCGGTTATGCCGAATCGAGGTGCATTACGGTCTGAACGCTTCAGAGTAATTCGGATAAGTTCGCCCTCAAGTCCGGCTTCAAGTTCTCCCTCATGTCTGCCTGAAGTTTCGCCCTGGCTTCCGAATCATGTTCGCTTTAATTTGCCGAGAATGGGAACTGAAAACACTTCACGCTTAAGATGCCATGTTGTGCACTATTTAGAGCACCGCGACACGACCACCTCTGATCGAGTGCAAAATCCTTGAGCTGTGGTCGCAGTAACTGGTAGCCCTGAAAGCGTATACGAAAAACTAGCTCTTTCGATTACTGAGGGCATCTTGCTTGGCAGCAAATATGTCCTCATCTGATGTCTCTCTTCCTCAAACCTTGCCTCTCGTTCCTTTTACATCCCGTATTCCCTTTTCCCCATGCAGGGCAGCCAAGCGGAACATCCCGTGAAGGACACGGACCCGGACATGGGTCGTTTAAATTAAACATTTTCTCTCTCTCCTAGCTGAACTCATTGCCCTCTTATTCCTCTTTCTCTGTACACTCGTTTCACGAGCTGTTGCTGAACTGACGCTGAAATGCGACGCTGACCGTTCTGTTTGTTTATCTTGCAACCGATTGGCCCGACTCGGGTGCGTCTTGGCGAGCGTCCAGACCGCGCTAGCCTTCGCTTTGCGAAGGACGTGGCGCCGTTCGCCCTAAGGATCGTAGAATCTGCGACTCAGCTCCAAAGAGCAAGGAAAATTTGTCAGAGATCGCTGTAGAGCCAGGATCAGCATGAAGTTGGTAGCTTGGAGAGTCTTGCACAGAATACCATGGACTACGCTGGTGTAATTGCCGCTCCGCCACCTGGCCTCGGAAAAACTAAAGAAAGGAAGGCAAAAAGTAATTACATTTCATGCGTGCGTAATTTTCTGTGTTCAGCACATTCTGTCGACTGCTACCATGACTCAGCAACCCTCGCAACGTGATAAAGGTAAGATATTTCCTGAATGCTTCCGTCGTCAGCGAGCGGACGAGCAAACCTTCTGAGAGCAGCCTCGCACCGATGGTCGTTGGTGTCGCGCGCGAAGCACCATTTCGAGCAGTGATTACGGTCGAATGCCAAATCCTATCGCTACACGCGCACGACTCCGCTTTGGTTCTAATTCAGAATAACTTGGTGTGGCGCGACTTTCGGCAATAAGGTGATCCACCAGCCTGGTTAATTTATTGCTAGCGGTTACCATCGGACGTCGTATCATCCAAAATTTCAATGGGCTGTCTCCAGAAACGGCCACTCAAAAGGGATACGCATAATCTGGGTTCCAAGGTGGTCGAAAAAAGTGAGTGGAAATATGCCGCTTTCGTGTAAAAGCCGCAGCCCGACAAGACAGCGCGAACAAAATGCGGCCCGTACACGCGTGTCTAGGTATGGTATACTTCACGCTTAGTGCTGCGCCGCATTACTGTTCTTTCTCTCTCTGTCTTGAACTCAAAATAATCCAGTGCGCTGCCGCAATTCACTTGATCGTGAAGGGTGTAAAAAAATACATGAGCATAGTTGACCCCTCCGTACTACTAACCTTCGTTTAAAGAGTGCTCAAGCTAGAAAAGCGTTGCTCGACTTATCTAGGCTTGCGAAAGATAATTCTTCGCCCGAAACAGATATTTGCACTCTTCCTGCCACTGTTTCTGCTCTCATGATGTTATGATAACGTTACAGAATACCATGTGACGTGGCCGAGAAGTTTCGGCGATTGCCAAGCGCATTGTGTCTCCGTGTCTCCTATCGATACGAGCGCGTGACGTTTCACTTGCATGCGCCAGCCTGAAAAAAAAAAGCAAAGCAGTCAAGTGCGACAGGACGAGAGCCGAAAACCGAGATAAAATACAATGATCCGCCATTAAAAAAAAGAAACAAAAAATTGATATGACCTTAGTTGGAGCATGTGCGGGCCGGCGGACGAGAATTAGCGAGACTTGAACTAAGCCTAACACTGCAAGGAGGCGGCACCCGCACGGCCTCGCCCTTACAGCGGTGTCGGGATGGCATTTCGTTAATTAATCGTGACGTTGATTGAAAAGGACTTTCACTAATTAGTCCAATGAGGCCTTTTTGCTTCTTTCGTCGTAATGTAGCGTCTGCTGAAGCCCTGTTTCTTGTTCTTGTGTGAAGTTATGGTGTGACAGAAATTCCAAGGCTGTGGCTACCACCGGCGCCTGACAACGTCGTGTTCGTGCGTGCTGTTCGCGTGACCTTCGCCAACCACGGTGGATGTTCTCGTTTACCGCGGCAGAAAGAACTGCCAAAGTGCCACTGCCGGCTTGTGTTCGAAGTGCGGTGTTTTCGGCGTCACCTCTTCAGTGAGTGAACTCTGCTTGCGTGGACGGAGCCTTCCCAGAACTTCAGCCGCGGCACCAAGGGTGAGTGCGATTGCGGCGGGTCATTTATGCAACCTGCATTGATGAATACGCGAGTGTTCCAACCCTCGAGTCTTTATTAGCATCGAAAATGAGTTGAAACTCGTGCAAAGATGCCACAGGTGAAAGCAGTGGCAGATGCAGTCTTGTGTCGCTGAGGGTGATAGCGTGGCTGATGTAGAAGTGAAAAACACTTCGTTGCGCGATCGGACCCGCCTGTCATAGAAAGCGGGGAGGGAAGTAAGCGGCGTAGTTGCCACTCAACGAGTGCTCAAGGTTTTCGGTTTAGAAGCAACGTTTTTCCCGATGGTTTACCCGTGGAGGTCAAGGCGGTTACTGGGCAATTGTGCAGCTTCCGCGATGTGGGAGCAGTGCGGCGAAACATTTCCGACTTGCTGGAACCTCGTCGCTCTGTCCACTCGAAACAGGTGTTTTCGCCACAGCCCCGAGCGTTTTCGCCTGCCTTTGAAACAGGCTTTAACCGGGTAAATAAACCGCTTTGCTGTTCTGCACACAGGTGAAGGGGAAAGTGTTGTGGTTTCTAGAATTGTTGTTTTCTAGAGCCACTCTCGTCTATAGCACCGAAGAAGCCTTCCATTTTTAGACCAACCACAGGCACACAATCGGCTCGCATTAGCATAGTTTCGATAGCTCCCTCTTCCATATTGCTCGCACTTGCACGCATATGTTCAGGGTCGACCACTCTTAGCACGAACACGCGAGCGCATGGCCGTGCTCTTTGGAGGGTCACTGCGTCCGATATTGACGCTCAGCGAAGCGAACTGACAGATGACGCGAAGCACCACATCAAGTTCTATCTTCTTCTGCGTCATTTTGCTTCGATGAGCGGCTGTGTTGCACTTAGTGAATCTCTAAAGATTGAGGCCACGCGCTGGCGTAAGAGTGGTGCACCCTGTGCAAGTATAAGAGAAACCCAGACTCGATCGCGGACCGCCTGTTTCTAGAAAGTAGGAAGGGAACGCTCTTAAAAAGTGGCAGTAAAATGGTAGCAACTGCAGCAGTTAGTATCTCTAACTGCGTTTCACTACTTCTTTCACTAAATATTTACTTCCCTGTTCAAAGTGTATAGTAAAATTCGGCCCTTCCTACCTTTTCACTACCTATGGTCGCTAGTTAGTACTTGTTTAGTAACTATTCCTTCAACTCTAAAATGTCGTAGAAGATGGCTGACATGTTGTGTGAATAAAATGGTTTTGTAATTAAGCATTTCCGCAGCGTCGTTTGGTTGGGCCGACTAAACAGTTTCTGCAATCAAAACTTCATACAGCTGGTATATTTTAGCTCAACGAGTGAGAGCTATCAGCCCGTAACTGAGACAGATTTAGGGAGTATGAAAGATCGACAAAAATTTACCCGTGCTACATGCAGTGCACGTGTCGAGCTTGTGTGACTCTTACTGATATGCGCTTTTCTTGATTTCTAAAACTGTTGTGTGTGCCCGGCATGGTTATTGTGATGCCGCCGTCTCGCGCCAGCAACAACTGAAATGTGAATAGTAGAACGCGTGGCCAAAGGTCCGTTTTACGCTGTCTGCCTATCGTCATCAGAGATGATCGCGCTCATCCGATTTGCGATTGTTTTCCTTCTGTTTTCTTTGACGTTCGTTTTCTCGGTTTGCCAATGGAGCGCCACATTCGTACTTTCCACCGACCTCAACTAGCGCAGCGCGGCTTAGCTGGCGGCGGCGTCTGTAGACCGCGTGGGTGAAGCGAGCGCTCTCGTCTTCCTTGTCTGCAGCGCTTCGATTTTGCTTCTGCGTATCACTGCCCGGTTATCAGCGTCTGGTTGCGACGCTAACAGTGAAAAAGACCGATTGGGTGGCGGTCGGTGTCCGACGTGGCCGTTGTTTAATCACTTGCTTCTGGCACTGAGCACTGTGTTATCGCCGTACTGCCACCATAAATGAGGTGCTCCATTGACAAAGCGAGAAAATGAACGTGAACGAAAACAGAAGTAAAGCTACCGCAGATTGGAAGTGCGTGCCTGTCTCTGATGGCGCCATACACAAGGCGTAAAATGGACCTTTGGCCACGCAATCCGCTGCTCGCATTTAGTTTGTTGCCGATGGTACGTAACGCCCCGGTATATCTAAGCCAGAGAGTATGATTTACGATCAGCACAACCTGATAGCTTTCATTGGTGCCGGGCACTAGTCTCATAGAACATACAGCTATTTTTTTTTTAGTGTGTACAGAAATTAACCAGTCAAGCCAACGCCAATCTAAAAGCTAGCAACACATGCGAAAACGGTCTGCACTCATTGTCTCAGTAAATGCTACTACCGTTTTGTTCCTGACTGTTGTGCACTTCATTAGCATCTTAACGTAGTAACTTTCACTAGTTATGCTTTTAGTAGTTCCAGTTACTAAGACGGTAATGGTATGTAGGAAAAGTATCCGGTTAGTAATTGCCTAGTTAATTCTCCAACCATTTCCTTAGAGGTGTAAGCGCCGTGGCTGTTGCTGAACGAGTACTGCAGGTTTCAAGGCACTGTTCTTTCCCCACTACCACAATGGACCGAGGCCAAGCATTGTATAATCAAGTATTTCCCGTTAAAATATAGAGTAGGAAAGGGGGTGGGGGGTTAACAAAGATAAGTGATCGATTTGCGACCCAGCATTGGGGGGAAGGGATATAAAGCTGGAGGACAGACGGTAAGAGAGAGAGAGAGAGACAGAGAGAAAAGGACGAATGAAAAGGCAGGGAGGTTAACTAGGCGACGTCCCGTATGCTACCCTACAGGAAACGGGAACGGAGGGAGAGATAGAAAGGGAAGAGAGGAAAGGGCGATCACTTTTCCACCTGTCCGTTGGCCATTACTTGCAGGGTACACAGGGCACACACTGATAGTTCACAACCTTGCACTCAGCCCTGAGTCCTTCAAGAACTTGAAAAGTGCTTTCACAGCTCTCCTCTGCGATGAAAGTTTACTCCAAGGACTCAGAATCTTGACTTCAGTAAGGGGCCGATGATCTAAGGGGAAGAGTGTTGCAGCCAGGAGGACAAGCCCACGCTGAAACCCAGGGCAGTCACAGAGTAGGTGCTCTATTGTTTCGTCGCACCCGCAGTTCTCACTGGCAGGAGAGTCTGCCATTGCGATTAAGTGGGAGTAGGAACTTGTAAACGCCGCTCCCAGCCACGGGCGACACAATAACGTAGCATCGCATGAGTTTGACAGCCGTGCTGTGCGGATGTATGTTTCAGTGCTCTTCGGATTACTCGTGGTGGCCGGGACCGGACGGACTGACGACTGCGAGAACGCCGGGACTACGTCAAACAGATGAGTTCTTTCCTTTAATATTTTGAGAGTTTAGATTTAGTTAGGCTAATTTTTAGATTTAGTCTAGTTAGTTGAAGTGCAGGCGAAATAGCAGGTCACTGACGTAACGGCCGGGTCTATTCTGGCCGGCAGCCATAAGTTTTCAGCGCTCATTTGTGAGTTAACTAATTTAGAGTGGTCTTGATTCCTTTTATAGGTGATCGGCTTTTGCGGTAGGCAAATTTTATTTGAGCAAGTGTTTACAAGTGGTCTTTTTCTAGCATTTTCTAACATTTCTTTCTAGTATTTTGTGGTAGCAATAATAGAGTGCTGCTAAGATGGTCAAGCAAATGAAGGCTAAATGCAAGGAGTGTGAGGCGTCGGTGAACTTGAAGGAAACGTGGTTCAAATCTGTAGAGGAGGCCGAAGGCGCGGATTTTATGTGCAAATGCGGCGTATTAAGTGCACTTCTGGACAGGGCTGACGAAGCGAACACCGACCTATCGTTACGTATCGGTGCTCTAGAAAGAGAGCTTCAGGTAGAGAGGGCAGGGAAGCGCAAACTCCAAGAGCAGCTTACTCAATTGTTGGACGCAAAAATTGCTGACACCGCCATGCGAGGTCACATCTGCGGGAATTCCAGTGCCAGCCACGTGGATGGGCCTGCACTGGCATGGACAGTAATAGGAAAGTAGGTCAGGCAGGAACAGCTACGCAGACGTGGCAGCTAGGAAGTCTAAATGCGATGGAGAGAAGGGGAACAAGCTAAAAACAAGAAATGAGGACATAGTCACTGATAAGAGGCAGCAAAATCGGGAAGTTAGGAGGGAGGGAGAAATACCCTAGTACTTATCGCTGGTGACGCAAACATGAGGAGGTGCCGAAGAACTATAATGGAGGGTGTAAAGGGTGATAAGCGAGTAGCAGTTGGGGCATTCCCATGCAGGACAATGGACGCAGTATTGAGAGAGACAAGAAACGAACTTTCTGAGAGTGTAGCAGAGCGCAATTTGATAGTGGTAGCGGTGGGGCTAAATGAAGCCGTGTATGGTGAAACTGCACAAGTAGTGGAAAGATTAGCGGAGGGAGTTGACGTTATATACATAAGGGCGACAGCACAGCAAGTCCAGATCGTGGCGTGCACACTGCCGGAGGTGCAAGGATGGAACGGAGAGGTTGCCAAGGACGTTGTAGCTGTTAATCAAGAGATAAGGAAGTTAAGACAGAAGAAAGGCTTTGAAGTGGCAGACATAAACAGGGAAGTGCATAGAGCAGGCTTTGGCAGAGGCTTTACACGATATGGCATCCATTTTAGTGGAAGGCTAGGAGCAGAGATCGCTTTGGCAGGCCGGGCAGTAGCTTTTTTAGGGGGTACCACTGCGGCTCAGAGCTTAGGGGTAGGTAGAAGCGAAGCATGAAGTTTAACAATGGCGGCCGAGCCCAACAAAATGACCGCTGAAGGTACAGGAAGAAAACTACTAAGAAGAAATTTAACGCCACGATCAGGTACACAAAAATGCAAGGCGGTAGAAAGAGAGCGAAATGGTTAGAAACACCCGCAGGTGTTTCAGCCCTCGAACTTTTATTAGCTTCGAAAATGCGTTAAATGCTCATGCAAACATGCCTCGAAAGCCTATATTTACCCCGGGGAATTCCCTGGGCCAATCGCAGATGTCACAGGTGAAAGCAGTGGCAGATGAAGTCCTGTGTCTCTGAGGGTGATCGCGTGGCTGCGACTGATGTAGAAGTGAAAAACACGTCCTGATGCGATCGGATCCGCCTGTTCTAGAAAGAAGGGAGGGAAGTAAGCGCTGCCGCTCAACTAGCACTGCATGTTTTGAATTTCGAAGCAATGCTTTTTTACGCTGGGCTGCTGACCGGAAATACGCGGGTTCGATCCTGACCGTGGCGATCGCATTTTGATGGAGGCTAAACGCTAGGGGCCTGTGTACTGGGTAATGCCAGTGCGCGTGGTCCTAGGTGGTCGAGATTTCTGGAGCCCTTTATTACGGCGTCTCTCACAGCCTGAGACGCCTTGGAACGTTAAACCCCACAAACCATACGCCAAAAAATTGACGCAGGTTTGTCGGAATTCTGCCGGACCTTTATGCAGAGCGAAGGCTAAATTTATTGACTTCATTTTTATTTTTTTTTAAATTTTAGTTCTTACGTTTAATTTGCTTTTATTGTTTCTATTTTTCCTTTGCATTTTTGATATATTATGTTAATTTATTTTTCTTTTTGTTTTACTTAATTTTATTATTGCATTAATATTTTATTCTTTTTTATTTTTGGCGCCGCTGCCTCCCAAAGTCGTTTTGCATATCCACACGACCTTGAAGAACGGGAGCATAAGAGCTTTCGCTCTATAACCAGCAATATTTTTCGCTACGGTTAACCCAAGAGGTTGTGGTGGTTATTGAGCAATAACGCAGCACCCGCGATCTGGGTGCGAAGCGGCAAAAAATTTACGACTTTTTGGAACCTGGCCGCTCTTTCGGCTCGAGCCGCCGCGGCAGATCGAAACAGGTGTTTGGGCCGCGGGTGCGAGCGTTTAGGCCTGCATTTGAAACAGGCTTTAACCTGGTGAATAAACCGGTTTGCTATCCTGAACTTAGATGGAGCAGAAAGGGCAAATTTCTGTTTTCTAAAGCCACACGCATAACATGGAAGAAGCCTTCGATATTTAGGTCAGCCGCAGGCGCGCAATTGGATGGAATCTGCCTGGGTACGGTAGCTCCCTCTTTCATATCGCTCGCTGCACAGATATGTTGAAAAGGAATCCTTTAGTTACGCCGATGCCTCATTGTACTGATGTTACTGTTGACAGCCTGACTAAGCTTGATGTATCATTCTAAGTTTCGCGTGTCTGAGCAGGCTCTGCATTTAACAGCCAACAATTAATATGCGCAAGCAGGGAGTCTTCTCATCGTTGTCATAATTGAGCCTTTTGGATGAAATTTCCAAGAATTATGCATTGACTTACACGACGATATACAACGTCACACAAGTTCGCATTGAAATCGTCGCGTCAGAAAACATCTTGGGCTTTCTTATTTTTTTATTCCTTTTAAGCTCGGCCAGTTCAAGGAGCATAACTATATTCATTCATGTCGTCGTAGACGACATGCGCGGCCAACGCTGTTGGAAATCGTTAGATTACAGAGCAGCTTTGTTTCCTGGACCTTCACCATCGGCAGTCTTGTTCATCACTGCCAACGCGCGGCTTTTGCCCTGTCTCTTCACCTCCCCTTGCTCATGGCCGCTAGAAATAACTGCAAGGCTGCCAAATATATCGCAGTTTTTCGCACGCGTTTTTCTCAAACACTGTTCTCGTAGATGCACACATCCCGCCGGGTTTGCTTCTGAGCCACGCAGAATGGGTCACTCCTGCGTTCCAAATGTTGTTGTTGCCTATAATAAGATTGTAAAAACTGCAGGGGTTTGGCCAAGACACAGGCGGCGACTGAGAGGTGCTCGAAAAGTTTTTCAAAAGAAAAAAAGAAGGCAGGCTTCGTGATTGAAATTCAGAACAAATAAAACACTGTGAGGTTGGGGACTGAAAATGGAAATGGGTCTAGACATGCAGTGATTAGGAAGTTTTAGCTACAAATGAATTTAGAACATGAGGAGCCAGAAGATGAGTAGACTTGAACAGGGAACGGAATAAGCTAGTGAAACGGAAGCCCATTAACGAGTTAAGGGTGAGAGGCAAAGTAGAGGAATTTGTGATACTGTTGCTGAACAGATATTCAGCTTTAACTGAGGAAACCGATCTTAATGTTGATAAAATGAACCATAATCTCACAGCTATCATTACGGAGTGCACAGTAAAGTAGGCAGGTTGATTCGACAGGATACCGGAGAAGGCAGGAGACGAAAGATCCGTTTAAGAAACGCCAAACCATGAAAGCATTAACCCTACCTACAGAATATAACTGGAAGATCTATACAAAAAATAATGAGTGAGTGCAAGGTAGCCGACGTAAGGAAGTTTAATATGGAGAGAATAGAACATGCTAGAGAGAAAGGAGCCAGCCTAAACTGGGTGGAGAGGATAGGTAAAAACCAGATGTGTGCATGAAGACACAAAGAGGACAATGTCGTTAGCAATATAAATAAGATTATTAATGTCGCCGAAGAGTTCTATTCAAATCCGTATAGTATTTAATGTAATCAGAACGTTAATGAGAGAGGCAGTAGCGCACAGCAACGGGACGTCCGACCAATAAAAAAAAAATAAACGGAAGTGATGATGATGATAGTGAATTTTTATGGCGAAAAGGCATCTTCGGTCAAAGAGCGCCATGGAACAAGGTATTTTCGTTTGCTCAAGGTGGGGTCGAAGACCCATTTCCCAAGCATTTCACCTTGAATAAGCCGAGCACCAGGATAGGGGAAGCTTGTGCCCATCGTATCTCCGGCGGTTATCCGGCGGCACTGGGGGATTAGAGAAACACTGAGGAACAACGAAAAGAGAAAAAGCAGCCGGCGAGGATCAGGTAACATCAGATATGTTGAGAGATGGAGGAGAGATTGTGCTAGGAAATCTATCCACCCTGTATACGCAATGCCTTATGACCTCGAGCGTAACAGAATCTTGGAAAAACACTAACATTATCTCTATTCGTAAGAATGGAGATGTCAAGGACTTGAAAAATTAGACTGATCAGCGTTCGTTGCCTTCCAGGCATTTACTACGGGAATAGCTAATAGAATCAGTACAACCTTAGACTTCAATCAAGCAAATGATCAGGCATGCTTTTATAAAGGATACTCGACAATAGACCCATGTTCACACTATCAATCAGGTTATAGAGAAATGCGCAGAACATAAGCAACCCCTACATTTGCTTTCGTTGATTACGAGAAAGCATTCGACTCAGTGGAAACCTCAGCAGTCATGCAGGAATTGCGGAATCGGGGTTTAGAAGTGCCTTATCCGAAAACACTGGAAGATATCTATAACGAGTGCACAGCTACTATAGTCCTCCATAAGGTCAGCGATAAAGTTCCAATAAGGAA
Source organism: Amblyomma americanum (assembly GCF_052857255.1). NCBI lineage: Eukaryota > Metazoa > Arthropoda > Arachnida > Ixodida > Ixodidae > Amblyomma > Amblyomma americanum. The sequence goes on along the minus strand of NC_135507.1, from coordinate 8,165,066 downwards.
GGGCGTCAGACAAGGAGGCACGATCTCGCCAATGCTATTCACCGCCTGTTTACAAGAGGTATTCCGAGGCCTTAATTGGGAACAGTTAGGGTAAGAGTTAATGGAGAATACCTAAATAATCTGCGATTCGCTGATGGCATTGCCTTGCTGAGTCACTCAGGAGATCAGCTGCAATGTATGATCAATGAGTTCGACAGGCAGAGCAGAATGTTTGGTCTAAAAACTAACATGCAAAAAACCAAAGTAATGTTCAAAGGTCTAGCAAGGGAACAGAAGTTCACAATTGGTAGGGAGGTGCTGGAAATGGTAAGGAAGTAGTGTACTTAGGGCAAGTAGTGGCCGCTGATCAAAATCATGAGGGGGAATTAACTACGAGAATAATAATGAGGGGGAGCGCATATGGCAGGTTCTCTAAGATTATGAATGGCAGTTTACCAATATCCCTCAGAAGAAAAGTACACAGCAGCTGCATCACACCGGTACTCACCAATGAGACAGAAACGTGGAGGTTAACGGAAAGGGTTCAGCTTAAGTTAAGGAAAATGAAACGAGCTATGGGAAAATAATGATAGGTGTAGCTTTAGGAGACCGGAAGGGGGTAGATTGGATGACAGAACAAACGCGAATTAATGACATCCTTGCCTGAAAAGCTGAATCCAATATGTATCGTCTTACAAATATCTTGGCGTTAATGTGTGTTATAACCTTTCTTGGAATGCTCATATCAAGTTCATCACTTCAAAGGCTAACCGCATGCTAGGGTACGTCCGCAGAAATTTTTCTTCCACTTCACCTTCATTGGAAATGCGACTATACTATACACTCATTTGTCCGCAGCTAGAGTACGGATGCTCGATTTTGGACCCCTGCACCATCACATTAATAAAAGAACTAGAGGCCGTGCAGAATCGAAGTGTCCGTTTCATCGTTGGAAACTATCATCGCACTGCCAGTGTAACAGAAATGAAATGTAATCTTAAACTTCCCTTACTCTTCACTCGCCGTAAACTTTCACGTATTTGCCTTTTCCATAAAATTTACTACCACAATCTTTGCCTGAAAGCAATCTGTGTAAATGCACTATCTTTAACCTCACCTCGCATAGACCACAATCAAAAAGTAGCTGTTCCGCACTGCAGCACAGTGACCCGCTCTAAATCCTTTCTCCCTAAAACATGTCGCGACTGGAATAATCTTTCACCCACAGCTACTTGTGTTAGCGACTCTGGACGTTTTAAAAGCAAATTACTCGCACTGTTAGAATCAGATCAATTGTGATACATTATTTACCCGTATAGAGATTATAATTAAGGTTTTATATTTGTAATCCTTTTATTTATTTCTTTATTTTTGTTCTGAATCTTTTGGTCCTCTGTCTTTAGCATTTTTATATATTGTTCGTATATATAGCTCTCTTTTTTGGTCTATGTATTGTTTTTTCACTGCCCCACCCCCTCTGTAATGCGAAAACCCCGAGGGTAAAATAAATGAAATAAATTAAATGAAATCAGGAGGAATAAATGGGCTTGAGCAGGGCATATAAAGTGAAGGCAAGATAGCCGCTGGTGCTCAAGGGCAGCGGAGTGGATCCCAAGAGAAGGCAAGCGTAGCGGGGGCGGCGGAAAGTCAAGTTGGCGGAGGAGATTAAGGAGTTTGCGTGGATACGGTGACCGCAGCTGGCGAAGGACTGGGTTAATTGGAGAGAGATGGGAGAGGCCTTTGCCCTGCAGTGGGCTTAACCAGGCTGATTATGATTTCGATCTCTTGCACGAAATACGTGGTGCTGCGAATTTTCGGGGACATGGTCGGCGGTGAAGACATGGAGCCACTGGAATTGTCATATCCTGGGCAACGCTCTTTCCTGTCACTTCCTCGTTTCGCCTTCCGGCTTCTTCTTTAGCGCTATTTTCACTATTGTCAGAACGTTGCTGCCTTGGTTCCCGTTAACCCAAACTAAATTTGTTTGCTTCCCCTACACAAGAAAAACGACAAACAACGCCACCTATTGTTCGGCAAACAAATTTGTGTTCGGAAGAAGGCAGGGCCTATGGTCCTGTCAAAATCAGCCGGCGCTTGCAAAGATGACATCCACTGCTTGTTTGGGAGTTATTAGATAAAGCTTCATCTAATAACGTTGACTTTTTAGCAAACAACATTACGGATAGAGCCTCTGATTTTAGATTAATAGATGCGCTAAGAAAGTGTGATCATTTCGCACCGGGCGTCATTGGACTTGCGGCCGCTTTTCAACACGAAGGATCATCTGAGGGGTATACGCCGTTCGCTCCTGACAAAAAGATGAAGCATTGAAGAGCATATCGCTGGTGTCGTCATGTCATTGTGGTAGCAGGTAGAGGAGAATGCACCGGAGGCCTAAGTGCCTTACCGTGATTGCGATAGCCAATCTGAAGCTCTGATTCAATGTGTTTTATTTCCTTTGTTTCCTTAAAGGGCAACTACTCTACTTTTTCAGAATTCGCCGCATTCCAAGGATTCAAATCTATACAGGCTGTAGGTAAAGCATGCCAAGTGTTTTTGCGCTAGCGTTTAAAAAAGTGGTGTTATAGACGATAAAAATGTGGGTTTCTTTTCACAGCACTGCAGTAGTGCGGAGAAGCTTCATGTGAGGTCACGAAAAGTATGAGTTCAAATTTCCGCTGCCGTCAACCACACTGTGCCGTGCTTAGTTGGGTGCTGCCAAACAACGCTCTGCGGCCTTTGCGTTTAGTGGCGTTTTTTTTTCCTGGAGAGCAAGCGTTTACGGGTTGGAAATGTACCGTTGCCATCGATGACGTCATGATGCGCCCCACACTTGACGCTGATCTCTGCTGAGAAGCCTGACGGCCGTCGCTATTTTAATCGGCAATTACGTTGCCATTTCAAATGCTAACCCGAAAGGACTTCACTTGCTTTACCTGCACGTTCCACACATTCGGCCCCGTTTAATCTAGTACATTTCTAAAACCTATGCAGTTACCCTTTAAGGGCCTGAAATCATTACACAAGAAGACGGACGTATTGATTTCCATACTGCAAATTGCGGCGAAAGCATGCATAACAAAAAAAAAATGTCATAGGAACTGAAAAATAACAACGAAAAAACACAAGAACTGAAAAAGCTGCAAAAGACAACAGGCATGATACAGCAAGTAATATTATGAGTGCTCCACACAAGATCCGTGTTCAACATTACAGAAAGCAAGATGTCATAACCTGGTAAAAGGAACGCGCGAAAACGGTGAAGCTATCATCATCGTCATCATCAGCCAGAGTACGCCACTGCAGGGGGCAAACACCTCTTCCATGTGTCTCCAATTAAATTTGTCCTTTGCCAGCTGCGCCCATCGTATCCCCGCATACTTCTTAATCTCATACACCCACCTAACTTTCTGCCGTCCCATGCACGCTTGCCTTCTCTTGGAATCCACTCCTTTGGAATCCACTTGTAATCCACTTGGAATCCCTTAAAGGCCAGCTGTTCACAAGGTGATGGTTCGGGCTAGTAGGCATGCGTTATGTTCCATAGCGCTTGCAAGAACTCAGGGGACAAACACAAGTGCATGCCTGTGGTTATCTTGTCCTCGCCATATATGCCCTGCTCATGCCCATTTCCTCCCCTTGATTTCGACTAGGGTGTCATTAATCCGCGTTTGTTCCCTCACCCACTCTGGCTGCTTCCGGTCTCTCAACGTTAAACCTATCATTTTTCTTTCCATAGGTCACTGCGTTCTCCTTGAGTTATATCTCTCTCGTTAGTGTCTACGTTGCTTCCTCATAGGTGATTACCGGTAAGGTACACCTGTTGTATACTTTTCTCTTGAGAATATTGGTAAACTGCCATTCATGATATAAAAAAAAAACAGCCTTATACGCTCAACCTCATTCTTATTCTTCAATCAATCAATCAAAGGAAGCTTTATTTCATAATTCAAAAAAAATTGTACAAAATATTTGGACCGATAGCCTACAGGGCTAGTGTCCGGTCCAATACAAATCAAGTCATTTAGGCATTTAGGCAACCACATAAATATGTAAAGTGAGAAAAAAATGAAAACAGCGAATTAACACAGCAAAAGCATCCAGTGTCCGATCGCATGCAAAAACAAGGCATTTTGGCAAACGTACAAGGAAGGTATACACCGGCATTTTAAGAAACACAGAAACACAAAAAGGAAATCACATGATTACTTGATTATGCAAGAAATATAATTTAGAAGATAGTTTAAAATTTCTGGCAAGCTTTATTTCCAATGGCAATGTATTCCAGACTTTCGTCCCAATGAACTCAATTAATCTCTCACCATATGTGTTGTGATTTCCCTCACATGATCCAGATCAGCGGCCGCTACATGCCCTAAAAGAGAGAGAGAGAGAATGAAAAGGAAACGCAGGGAGGTTAACCAGATGTGAGTCTCCGGTTTGCTATCCTACACTGGGGATGGGGGATAGGGGTTAGAAAGATGACAGAGTGGAAAACGCAAAAAAAAGGAACGTGCACACATGGAGACACACACACACAAGGCGTTCCAGTTAAAGTCTTTCACACAGGCCGGTAGATTGTAAGAAGCGCAAAAGCGCTTGCACGGCCTTCTTCTGCGACTGTAGGTCCTTTCGATGTTGAATTCTTTTTTCGGATAGCGGTTGGTCGTCCAGTTGGTCAAGTTCGTGGCTAAGGCATGCCCTCTGTGGACTGTACTTCGGGCAGGAGCACAATATATGGCCAATTGATTCTTCATGGCCACAGTGGTCACAGGTTGGGGTGTCGGTCATCCCTATGCGGAAGGCATAGGCTTTAGTAAAGGCAACCCCCAACCAAAGTCGATATAAAAGCGTGGCGTCTCTACGGCGAAGCTGTGATGGCGCTCGAATACTTAATGTTGGATCAAGTGAGTACAGTCCCGTATTTCTTAAATGTGGCTCATTCCATTGCGACTCGGTGCACTGCCAAGCAAGTAGGCGGAGCTTCCGTGCCGCGTCAGTTCTAGAAAGAGGAATTGGGACGTGGCGCTCCTCAGTATGGGCTGAGCGGGCAGCGTGATCCGCCCGTTCATTGCCGATAATCCCGCAGTGACTTGGAAGCCACTGGAACGTTATTTCATGGCCGGCATCACTTATATGGTGTAACGTCTCTGTAATAAGGAAGATTAGTTGTTCGTGCGGTCCGCGTCATAGAGGTGACAGTAGAGACTGCAGTGCCGCCTTCGATTCGCAGAATATTGTCCATTTGTGTGGCGGTTCATCACCAATGTGATGAAGGGCAGTTAAGAGCGCTGCGAGCTCTGCTGCCGTCGATGTTGTCGCGTGGGTCGTCTTAAATTTGATTGTTGTAGCTTTCGCTGGAATGATGATTGCCGCCGCGGAGCTGCTTGGAAGGACAGATCCATGAGTGTAAATATGCGTTGAGTCACGGTAGTTCTCGTACAAATGTAGTAGCGTGAGCTGTCTAAGGGCTGGTGATGACAGATCAGCTTTTTTCGAGATACCAGGTATTGCGAGGTTGATTTTTGGCTGAGCGAGGCACCATGGAGGGATCGAAGGTCTCGCAGCCGGAGTGAAACAAGCTGGCAATGATTCTTCATATGCAGTTATCGTTTGGCTGAAAGATGTGTGTGGCCTGTCCGCTGGTAGAGAGGCTAAATGGTGACGAGGATTCCTGGCTAGATGCCTTATATGGGTCCTGAGTACTTCAATTTCAATGTGGGTCTTGACAAGGTGGTCTCTAGCGATTGCTATCGTACATGCCCTAAGTAGACCTAATCCCTTACCACCTCCAGCACCTCCCTACCAATTGTGAACTTCAGTTCCCTTGCTAGACTTTTGAACATTACTTTGGTTTTTTGCATGTTAGTTTTTAGACCAAACATTCTGCTCTGCCTGTCGAACTCATTGATCATACATTGCAGCTCATCTCCTGAGTGACTCAGCAAGGCAATGTCATCAGCGAATCGCAGATTTAGGTATTCTCCATTAACTCTTATCCCCAACTGTTCCCAATTCAGGCCTCGGAATACCTCTTGTAAACAGGCGGTGAATAGCATTGGCGAGATCGTGTCACCTTGCCTGACGCCTTTCGTTATTAAAATTTTATTGCTGTCTTTATGGAGGACTATGTATAGCTGTGCACTCGTTATAGATATCTTCCAGTATTTTCGGATAAGACACTTCTAAACCCTGATTCCGCAATGCCTGCATGGTTGGAGAGGTTTCCACTGAGTCAAAATAAAAAAAATAAGAAAATAAAAAAAATGTAACATATTTATTTATTCTTTATTTTTACCCTTAGGGCCGTACAGGCATTGCAGAGGGGAAAGGGCAGAAAAATTTGCAGCAAAGAATGCTAGAAAAAAAAAGGGTGCGTAAAGGTTTAATCCTTTATATAAAACGTTAGCTAAGACAATAAATACATTAGTAAAGAATAAAATTGTCAGAGTTTATACAGCGCTAGCCAAAGCTTTGCGAAAGTGTTTATGTCAGTAATAGACACGATTTCATTAGGAAGATCGTTCCATTCTTTAGAAGTACAGGGAACAAATGAGCTCAAGAAAGAAACTGTTTTCCATAAGGGGATGACAACTTTGTGGGGATGATAATGCGGCTAGAAAAGTAATAGTCTATGAATGAAATTATTGAGCCGGCTGGAGTGATAATATAACTTATGAAATAGGGTTAGCCGACAAATCTTTTGTCGCGAAGCCAAAGACTGAAAACTCTGACTAGCTTCAATTTCTGTTATTCTTGCTCCTTGGTAATCGTTAAAAAGAATAAAACTATCGGAGTTATTTTGAACACGTTCAAGCGAAGTAATTAAGTAGCCATGGCTAGGGTCCCGGACTGCTGTTGAGTATTCTAGCTTTAGACGTATTAATATTCTATAAAAAACTGATTTCAAAGAAGATAGCGCGAGAAATATTACATCGCAGATAACCTAAACGTTTGTTAGCGGTATTGATTATGTAATCTATATGAATCCTCCAAGTTTGGTTAGATGTAATGAGAATGCCTAGTTATTTATAAGAATTGACGCTTTCAAGTGCAATATCATTCAGATGAATAATTGGAGACAGATTAGCAGTACAGAAACGCATGACCTTGCATTTGTTAAAGTTAAGTTTAATTTGCTACATATTGCGCCAATTAACTATAGCCGTAATGTCGCGCTGTGAGATGTTAATATCATTGCCGTTTTTAGTCTCGCGAAAAATCAGTCATCGACGAATAAATGCATGTTATATGACACATGAGAATGAAGATCATTGGTATAGTTTAGTTGTAGTAGTGGTCCGAGAACGGAAACCTATGGAACACCAGAAAGTGCGATAACATAAGATGAGTAGTAACCGTTAGCGGTGACAAATTGTGAACGACTAACGAGAAAGCATTCAGTCTATATGAACCAGTTATTATCAATATTTAGGCGGTGCAATTATGAAGAAAGAAATAGTGACAAACTTTATCAAATGCTTTTGAGAAGTCTAAAAAAATGCACTCAGCGACTGATGACCTCTTGAGTATATGGTGTAATCTACTTGTGAAAGAAATGTTGAATGCCACATGAATATGATTTGCGGAAACCACGTTGTACAAAGAAAAAAAAAACAAATTGCTGTCGAGAAAGTTCACAAGTGCAGTGAATATGATATACTCAAGCAGGGGTTGGTTACATTGTGCGCAATTCTTTATAACCTGATTGATTTTGTGAATATGGTCTATTGTGGATTATCTTTTACTAAGGCCTGCCTGATCATTTAGTTGATTGAAGTCTAAGGTTGCCCTGATTCTATTTGCGATTACCTTATTAAATAGCTTGTAGGCAACAGGGATTAAGCTGGTCGGTCTGTAATTTTTCAAGTCCTTGACGTCTCCTTTCTCATGGATTAAGATAATGTTAGCGCTGTTGCAAGCTTCTGGGAGGGCGTAATGAGGGCGTAATGCATTGCGTATACAGGGTGGCTAGTTTTTCTAGCATAATCTCCCCTCCGTCCTTCAACAGAACTGCTGTTACCTGATCCTCACCAGCTGCTTTCCTATTTCTTAGTTCTCGTAAGCCTTCTTTTACTTCCTCTTTCGCTATAATAGATAGAGACATGCCCTGTAGTGAAAAGCAGAGATTTTACCCGGCATGAGAAATTCGCTGACATGCTGCTCTGCGTGTTGAAAGGAATTTGGGATAGACAGACGGAAAGAGAAAGGCGCACTAATTTATGAGGTGAATAAATAAAAGGAAAAGAGAAAAATGTTAATTGTAATTACGTATGAAAATAAAAATAAATGCGTGTTGAATTTTGGCAGTGGTACATCAATGAGCAATGCTACGTGATATGAAGAGGTGAAATTCAATGCCCTACGTAACGGATGACAAAGGTCACTATATGCAGAGTTCATAATGGTGAGATTCACGGGGATATCAGAGTTGGTCGCGTAGACCAACATCATCTAAATAGGCAGATAGAAATCTCATGGGACATATGGGCAGCGTGAAGCAGGCTAGGGGATACCGCACACAGTCCACTGTTAGAAGCACTCGGGTTAGTGGCTCCATATGATGTTCAAGTACTCACGCTTGTCGGCATACCCTTGGCATTGAAACAGAATATGTTGCGCATTTTCCACTGAGGCACAGTTGTTGAAAAGCGAACTCTTCACTATATCTACATGCTATAGCAAACATTTTGTGAATGCGGCGTTCAGACGAAGACGATGATAGTTTCCAGTTGGAGTGGGAGACTGGGTGGTCGTCTAGGTTTTAAACGTTGGTCGGCGGAGTGGGGAAAGTGGGTAAGGGTGTGGCCGTGAGCTCCAGAGCCGAGTATCCTTCATAGGCATATCTTTTGACCAAGTAGTTAATTAATTTTAGTGCTCTTACCGCCCGGAGGCATTACAGAAAGGAGGGCATACGAAATCAGCAGTATTTTTTTGAAATTTTCAACATCGGTGATGGCAGCGATGAAGACAGGGAGGTGGTTCCAGTCATTTGTATTTCGTGGAACATATGAATTCAAGCATAGGGTGGTTCTGCAGTGCGGGATTCTTACCTTAAAGCTGTGATCAGTGCGTGATGATGTGTAAGATGGAGGAATCAGTAACTGATCTTTGAGAATAGGATTAGTATAATAAATCTGATGGAAAACACATAAGCGAAAATACGCGCAGAGAAAGAGCTGGAAGAACAAGGGTTGACTTTATTGCAGATACGCGTGCTGTTCGTGAGTAATCTGAAACAATAAAGCTGGCGGTGTGGTTCTGAACGGACTCTAAAGTGTTAATTAGGGATATTTGATTAGGATCCCAAATAGAGCATGCGTATTCTAGTTTAGGCATTATTAACGTCCTGTACAAATGAAGCTTAACAGATATGTTTGCAGCTGTGAAATGGCGGCGTAAGAAACCGAGTGTGCGGATAGCCTGTTTAGGTACATAGTTCATGTGCATTTTCCAGGAGAGATTGTGTGTTATGTGAACACCGAGATATTTGTACGATGAAACAGTCGATAACGGAGTGTTATTAAGTAGATAGCGAGTGGTGTTATCATGAGTTCGGCTAGAAATACACATCTATTTGCACTTAGTAGCGTTAAGCTTCATAAGCCAGTCAGTGCACCATGAATAAATTGTATCCAGGTCCCTCTGTAAACATGCCTCTTCACATGGATGAGTAATTATACTATATAGCACTCAATCATCTGTGAAAAGTTGAATGTGGGAATAAATATTGTTAGGATGATCAATAATATAAATTAGAAACAAGAGTGGATCTAACACAGAATCTTGAGGTACTCCAGAAGTTATAGAAATCAGAGAAGATTCATGACCATTAACTGAGTCATATTGGCTTCCGTTTGAAATAAAACATTTAATTCAGCTTAATACCTGATCGTCAATATTAAGAGCATTGAGTTTAATTAGTAACAAGTCATGCGAAACAGTGTAAAATGCCTTGGCGGAATATAAAAAAAATATAGTCCATATCAACGTTAGTAACCAGAACTCGAAATAAATCATTAGTGAAAGAAAGGAGCTGCGTTTCACTTGAAGAAACTCTTCCAAAACCATGTTGACAAGAATTGAAAAAGGGGTTAGATTCAAGGATTGTGACAAGGTGAGAGTAAATTATGTGCTCAAGAAGTTTGCAGAGTACGCTGGTAATGAAATGGGCCCATAATGAAGTGCTGAAAAACTGTTACCTGATTTATGTAAAGGAACCATCTTCCGCACATTCCAGTCACATTCCAGTCATTTGGCAATGGTGCAAGTCTGCAATGACTGCATAAAGATCTCAGTAAGAATCAAAGGTGAACATGTAGCTTTGCTTTTGAGGAACTTGGTTGTTATGCCATCGACACTTGACGAAGCTGAAACTGTCTGCCTTTCAATTAAACATGACGCACCAACAGAATCAATGATAATCGGATCCATGGGTAGATAGCCAGATGTTCAAATATCGGGGTAACAGTTCGGAAAAGTAGACGAGAAACCTGTGGCAAAATATTCATTCAACACTTTTCAGCAGTCACTATCAGGCATTGATACGTTGTTATCATGGGAAAGATCTCATTTATTCGGATTATTCCCGCTGACCACATTCCAAAATTACTTAGGATTGTGTTTCAGAAGAAATGGAAGAATGTGTTGATAGAATTTTTTTCTTTCACATGCAACCTTTTGATTTATTTATTTATTTATTTATTTATTTATTTATTTATTTATTTATTAGTACCTCAAAGGCCGACTAGGGGCATTACATGAGCAGTTGGCTAACATATCATTTAATTAGATCAGGGATGAATGATTTGAAGGATTCTAGCCACGACGGATAAAAGATTCAGCGGGCAGGCTGTTCCAGTCTCCTGAGGTCTGGGCGAAGAACGATTTAAGATGCGCAGAAGTGGATGCCCGAGGTGTATGAACAGCTCTCGGATGACTGTGGCGAAATTTGAGGGGGTGTGCTGGGGTGATAACAGAGTGACTCAGAGGGAGATGATAAAAACCTGTGGAAAAGGCAGTGTCTGGCTATTTTCCGACGGGATTCAAGGCTGGGGAGGTTATCTTTTTTTTTTCAATGCTGTTAAGCTCGTACGATATGAATAATCAGAATATACGAATCTTATCGCGTGGCACTGGACATACTCAAAGGTTTTAGAAAGGTTAATTTGTGGGGGGTCTCAGATTGAGCATGAATACTCAAGTTTAGGATGACCAAGAGTTAATTAGGCAAAAAGTTTTGCTGCTGCAAGTGCCAAACGCAAGTTCCGTTTTAGATAACCAAGAATATGGTTAGCTTCGTAAGTTATGTTCATTATGGAGGTGGTCCAAGAGAAATCCTGTGTTGGGCTGATTCCTACATATTTATATGAAGATGCCTTGGATATCATGGAACCGCAGAGGGTGTAGTTAGGCATATGATACGATTGACGACGATGAAATTATATTAGAGTTGTTTTATTAACGTTTGAAGACATAAGCCAGTTAGCGCACCACTTTTCCGAAATTTTTATGTCGCATTGCAGAGGGTAACTAGTTATTAGTGATACTCCGGTAAATGACGCAGTCGTCGGCGAACAAGCGAATGGTAGAATCTAGATTACTTCGGAAGTCGGTAATGTAAATTAGGACTAATTGAGGCCTTAAAACTGTGCCTTGTGGCACGCCTGAGGTGAAAGGGGACATGGAAGATGCGTGATTGTTAGCCCATACAGGTGTTGGCGGTTAATGAAAAAATTTCGGAGCCAGTCAAAAACTACTGGGTTCAGTTTTAGGCGTGAAAGTTCAAATAAGAAGCGTTGACGGGAAACTTTCTCGAAAGCTTTTTCCAAGTCTAAGAAAAGAGCGTCCACGGGTGTGTTTGCGTCCATACCAGAACTGGTGTCGTGAATAAAGAGAGCCAAGTGGGTAGAGCAGGATAGGTTTTTCAGGAGTCCGTGTTGAGGAGGGTGCAAAAAGTTGACAGTCTGAGAGAAGTTCATGATGTGTGAGTAAATTACGTGCTCCATTAATTTAGAGGGAACACTAGTCAAGGAAATGGGACGGTAGTTCTTACTAGATGATGGAGGACTTTTTTCGTGCACTGGGATGATTTTCCTCACTTTCCACTGATGAGGTACAGTACCGGACTCGAGTGATTGATTTAGGATATTACAAAGAAGAACGGCTACAACTTTTCTAGTATTCTTGAGAGCCTTTGCGTTAATTTCGTCCATACGAGCTGATGAAGCTAGTTTCATGGTATCAATTGACGCGATTATTCCGTTAGGGTAAAAATGTATGTCCGGCTTAGGAGGATAATCAAAATAAAGGTAGTAGGGCACGTCGCGTACAGGTTCGTGAGTAAAATTGAATGAAAATGTATTATTTAATGCTTTGGCCGCGTCAGTGTGTGGAATAGGTGAACCGTGTTCGTCGCACAGCGATACTGATGGGGTTGCTTTTGGGTTTATGGCCTTACGTGATTGCCTGGGGTTATTTTGAAGCATATTAGGTAGTGTGGATGAGTTTTTTTTTTGCTTGTATTGCATAAAAAATTAGTTCTTTCGGTAGCATATTCCCATCTGCGCGCGTCATTAGAAGGCTTTGCACATCGGAATAGCATTTTCCTTTTGCTAAGCAGCCCTTTTAACGTTCCGTTGAACCATGGCGATGATGACCGTGTGGTGACTGTTTTAGTGGGGATGTAGGTGTGGATGAGCTCGCCCATTTTGTCAGTGAGCAGAGACCTGTTAGTTTCGACTGAGCGATTTGAAAAGTTTGTAAGGAAAGAGCTACAGAATTCCGTGAGGTTGCTATTCATGGTATCGTAGTCAGCTTTGTCGTAGAACGTTAATGTTTCCGTTAATTTTTCGGGGCGTAATTGGGGACTGGGGTATAGGTGCCGTAGATTAGATCACTCAAGCCTGATAGGTGCGTAAGCGATGAGATGCTGTCAGGATGAGTAACGAGCACGAGGTCGAGAACGCTAGAAGAATGAGTATCTTGCCTTGTCGTGTTGCTGACGAGCTGATATAGACCAAATGTGAGGCATGTGTTCAAAAAATCCCTCCCGATAGTATTTATTTATTTATTTATTTCAATACCCTAAATGCCCAATGCGGGCATTAAATAGGGGGGGGGGGAGATTCATCAAAGAAAACTTGACAGATATACAACACAGCATATAAACGGCTGAAGACAGAAATAAACAAGTCAAGAAGCCAGGTACAAGTTAATAGGATGGGGGAGGGGGAATGGCTAGGAGCAGGTACTGAAAAAATGCACGTGTAGCAAATTCCACAAAACAAAACAAAAATCGCACCTTCATAAGTTACAAAACATGGCATCTAACATTTCATGCAACGTTACGGCCGACACGCACACACAGAAGCAAACGAAAAAAAAAACGCACATCATTCTACATTGGAGTTTTCTAAGTTTGATCAAAGAGCTGTTCGAAATGGTGATGTTCCAGCAATAGCCGCAATGCTAGAAGGAAGCGAATACCACTCTTCAATAGCTAGTACCAAATGTGAGCATTTGTGTCCTTCTATTCCGGCGAAAATGGGTGTAGTCTTCTTCATATGATCTACACGAGCCGATGTGTGCGGTGCCGGGAGAAGATGTGAACTTGGAAATGGTGTGTTGCTGTGGTAGAGAGTATGGAAAAAAGATAAACGGCTGAATTTTCTGCGCATGACCAGAGGCGGGAGATGGAGCGATATTTTCAATGCTGTTACACTTTGATACCGAGAGTAACGGGAAAGGATGAATCGAGCAGCCTTGTTTTGCACAGATTCCAACATGTTAATAAGATAGCTATAATGAGGGTTCCAGATCACTGACGCGTATTCTATTGCAGGCCTGATTAGCATGTTGAATGCGTGTAGTTTTGTGTCCTGGTTGGCTTGGTGTAGTCGGAGTTTAAGAAGACCAAGTTTCTTTAAGGCTTTAGTAGTGATCAGTTCAATATGAGAGCTCCGGGATAAATTAGAGCTAAAATTAACACCGAGGTATTTTACCGACGCTGCAGTTTCAATGATGGTATTATTAACTGTGTAGGCATTAGGACTCGTGTTGGCAGCGGAAGTAAACTTGAGATGTTTAGTTTTATCTGCGTTAATCACCATTTGCCACCTGCTGCACCAATGAGTTAGCTCATCAAGATCAGTCTAGAGAGCAATGATGTCGCAAGGGCTCGATATTACTCGGTAAATTACACAGTCGTCTGCAAATAATCGTATTGTTGATGTTATGTTCGACGTGATGTCATTAATATATATTGTTAAAAGTGGACGAATCATGAACGAAGAAGTGGCGGTGCGCGGAACGACGACGACGTTGACAGTTGGTAGCTGGGCGCTCGGTTCTGAGCTGAGTGCTGGCCTTCTCAGAGCAGCCGCCATATAGTCTTACCGCCGTAACATCCCCGTAACATCTTTTGGTGGAGGTGCGGGTTCGAGCCGACATGCCGACGACCCGACGAGCCGACGAGACGACGGGCCGAACCGGCGAGATGACTACCGACCCGGCCCCTCCGTCTGCGCCTGCCACGCCAACTGTCGTCGTAGCCCACCCTCGCTACCCGGGCACATCCTGCGGTACAGATGGCGTGGACGTCGAGGACTGGCTCTCGCTTTATGAGCGTGTTAGCCAGCACAACAGGTGGGACGCCACGCTGATGCTGGCCAATGTAATATTTTATCTCGCCGGCACCGCACGCGTCTGGTTCGAAACCCACGAAGAAGAGATTGCCACGTGGGATGCCTGCAAGCAAAAGATCCGCGACCTGTTTGGAAAACTAGTTGGCCGTCAGCTTGCTGCCAAAAAAGAACTTGCAGCTCGCGCCCAAACGGCCACTGAGTCATATATTACATACATTCAGGACGTCTTGGCACTGTGCCGAAAGGTCGATCCCAACATGACCGAAGACGATAAAGTAGGCCACATTCTTAAAGGCATTGCCGACGATGCCTTCCACCTTCTTCTATGCCGGGACTGCTCTACGGTTGACTCCGTTCTGCAGGTGTGTCGACGCTTCGAGCAGGCCAAGCACCGGCGCATTGCACACCGCTTCGACCGCCTGCCTAACACAGCTGCCAGTTCCACGTGCGAGGATCTGCCGACACTAAGGCAGCCTTCCAACCCCGACAACGTGACTCGCATCGTGCGCCGTGAACTGGAGGCGCTGGCTCCTGTTACGCCCAACGCGCCCTTGTCGGACAACACCCTGGCCACAATATCCCTTATTCAAGCTGTCGTCCGCCAGGAGGTCGCCAACTTGGGCATGCCCTCCAGCCATCGTCCCGTCGAACCTCGGAGTGCGAGCCCCATCTCTCCCGTGGTCGCTACTGCTACGGCCCGCAACACCTTCGTCCCACGTTACACAAGGTATCGCAATCCGGATGAGTGGCGTACCCCTGACGACCGGCCGATCTGCTTTACGTGCTCGCGCATAGGCCACATCTCCCGCCACTGCCGCAGCCGTTGGTCCGCACCTCCCCGACCTTTGCCCTACGTCGACCGCCGTTATGACTATGGACCCCGTCGCTTCACGCCTCGGAATGACCCACCCAGCGCCGAGTCCACACCGCCTCCTCGTAGAACCAGCCGCTCTCCCTCCGCAACAGCCCACCGTTCCCGCTCACCTCTTCCGCACCGCAGTTACTCACCGTCCTCTGCAGGCCGCTTCGCGGGAAACAAGCCAGTGCAGCTCCCGGAGGTGATGCTGCATTGGTGCCCCGACCTGAAAATCCTCTACTGACCCAGCTTTCGCCCTGTAATCTGCTC
Source organism: Amblyomma americanum (assembly GCF_052857255.1). Taxonomy (NCBI): domain Eukaryota; kingdom Metazoa; phylum Arthropoda; class Arachnida; order Ixodida; family Ixodidae; genus Amblyomma; species Amblyomma americanum. The sequence continues at coordinate 8,149,316 of NC_135507.1, read as the reverse complement.
GACGTTTTTGTGGACGGTGTTCCTGTTTCTGCCCTCATTGACACTGGTGCCCAAGTCTCGGTTCTTAGCTCATCCTTTTGCCGTCGCCTCAAAAAAGCTCAGACCCCTGCCGCTGCGCCCGCCGTTCGCGTTGCCGATGGCAGCACTGCTGCCGTCACTGGCCTGTGCACTGCCCGCGTCACTCTTGCCGATCGTCACATCCCAGTTTTGTTCACCGTCCTCGAACACTGCCCTCACAATGTGATCCTTGGTCTAGACTTTCTAACCGCTCACTCTGCCCTTATCGACTGCTCCAGCGGCCTTCTACGATTGGACCTGCCTCTCAGCTCAGCCGACACACCCTCAAGCTCCACGCCCCGCCTTCGCTCCACCGAGTACGCTCGCCTGCCCCCGACTCTGCCGTTTATCTGCCTATGTCCCCATTTCCTGCGGTTCCTGATGGGGATTATCTTGCCTGTCCACTCGCCGATGTCGTTCTCTCCCGCAATGTTGTTCTTCCGCACCTCATCGGGACCGTCACCAAGAATAGCACCTCCCTTCCTGTCCTCAACTTCAGCTTGTCACCACAAGTTCTTCCTGCAGGCATATCGCTTGCTACTTTGTCTTCTCTCACCGACTGTACTGTCACTGCTCTCTCACCTGGACCGCCTTCTACTGTCTCTCAAGCGGCCGACATCCCGGCCAACGTTCCGCAATCCATTTCTGCGATGATTGCTTCTGACCTGAGCCCCGAGCATGCACAGGATCTTCACAACCTTTTGGTGTCCTACTCCGACATTTTTGACATCGCTTCTGCTCCTCTGGGTCAAACGTCGGTAGTGACTCACCGCATTGACACCGGCGATGCCAGACCTATACACCGGAGGCCTTATCGTGTGTCGCTACCAGAGCGCCAGATCATCCAGCGGGAGGTGGACAAGATGTTGGCCAACGATATCATCGAGCCTTCAAACAGCCCTTGGGCATCTCCTGTCGTGCTCGTGAAAAAGAAAGACCAAACATGGCGGTTTTGCGTCGACTATCGTCATCTCAACAAGGTCACGAAGAATGACGTCTATCCCCTTCCGCGCATAGATGATGCCCTGGACTGTTTACATGGCGCCCGCTACTTTTCTTCCATCGACCTTCGTAGCGGGTATTGGCAAATCTCTGTTGACGCAAGAGACCGCGAGAAAACAGCTTTCGTCACCCCTGATGGCCTTTACCATTTTAAGGTCATGCCCTTCGGCCTTTGTAACGCCCCTGCCACATTTGAACGGATGATGGACTCGTTACTCCGGGGCTTCAAGTGGACGACCTGCCTTTGTTACTTAGATGATGTAATTGTTTTCTCGCCCTCTTTTGAAACCCACCTGCTTCGCCTTTCGTCCATCTTGGCACTTTTCCGCCGCGCCGGTCTTCAACTCAACTAAAAAAAATGTACTTTCGGCCGCCGCGAACTCAAAGTCCTCGGCCATTTGGTGAATGCGAGTGGCATACAACCTGACCCTGATAAAGTTCGTGCCGTCAGTGCTTTTCCCTGTCCCCGCTCGCCCAGTGATGTCCGCAGCTTCATCGGTCTCTGTTCCTACTTTCGCCGGTTCGTCCCGAACTTCGCAGCCGTCGCTCGCCCTCTCACCAATCTGTTGCAGAAAGGCGTTCCTTTTTCCTGGGGCCCAGAGCAGGCTACTGCATTCTCCAGCCTTATCGCCGTCCTCACCAACCCTCCTGTATTGGCCCATTTCAACCCGTTTGCCCCGACTGAACTTCGCACCGATGCCAGTGGTGACGGAATTGGCGCCATCCTTGCTCAGCGACAACGCGGCCAGCACTGCGTGATTGCGTACGCCAGCCGTCTTCTTTCTTCCGCCGAGAAGAATTACTCCATCACAGAACGCGAGTGCCTGGCTCTTGTTTGGGCCATTGGAAAATTCCGCACATACTTGTTCGGCCGCCCATTCACTGTTATAACCGACCACCACGCCCTGTGTTGGCTCTCATCTCTCAAGGACCCTACTGGCCGTCTTGGCCGGTGGGCATTGCGATTGCAAGAATACACCTTTTCCGTGGTTCACAAGTCCGGTCGCCTCCATCAAGATGCAGACTGCCTGTCCCGCTATCCCGTCGATCCTCCTTCTACAGACTGTGAGTCGGATGCCTGTGTCCTCTCCATCTCCGACCTCTCCCACATTGCCGACGAACAGCGCTTGGACCCCACCCTCACCTCTCTCATCGACCGCCTCAGCACCGACCGCCGCGACACTTCTCTGGCCCGGTTTTTGCTGGACGGGAACACGCTGTACCGCCGCAACATGCGACCTGATGGCGCTGAGCACTTGCTCGTTGTTCCCCGCCACCTACGGTCCACTATCCTCGAACAACTGCATGACGCACCTACGGCTGGTCATCTTGGTGTCTCCCGTACGTACGACCGCGTGCGCCGGCGTTTCTTCTGGCCTGGTCTGTACCGCTCCGTCCAACGCTACGTCGCCGCTTGCGACGTCTGTCAGCGCCGAAAGAAGCCCGCTGTCCTGCCGTCTGGACACCTGCAGCCGATCCCCATCCCGACCGACCCGTTTTCTCGTGTTGGGCTAGATTTACTTGGGCCCTTCCCGGAGTCCTCCACGGGGAACAAGTGGATTGCCGTCGCCACCGATTATGCCACGCGGTACGTGATCACTCGTGCCATTCCAACCAGCTGCGCCACTGACGTCGCTGACTTCCTTCTGCACGACGTCATATTACACCATGGCGCTCCCCGTCAACTCCTTACCGACCGTGGCCGCTGCTTCCTTTCCCGAGTTGTTGACGAAATCCTTCGTTCGTGCTCCGTTCGTCACAAGTTCACCACTGCTTATCATCCTCAGACGAACGGCCTTACGGAGCGTCTCAACCGCACGCTGACAGACATGCTCGCCATGTACGTATCCGACGACCACCGGGACTGGGACATAAGCTTGCCTTTTGTCACCTTCGCCTACAACTCTTCGCGCCATGATACCGCTGGTTACTCGCCCTTCTATCTTCTCTTTGGACGAGACCCCTTACTGCCCTTCGACACTCTGCTGCCCACAGCTGGCCCTGTCACTACATATGCGCGTGACGCTATCGCCCGAGCAGACGCCGCCCGCCAGGTTGCTCGACACAAGCTCTCCGCCTCCCAAGAGGCTCAAAAACACCGCTACGATGGCCTGCACCGTGATGTGCGATACCCTGCCGGGTCTCTCGTCCTGCTGTGGCTCCCATCCCGTCGTGTGGGGTTATGTGAAAAACTTCTGCCGCGCTACACAGGTCCTTATCGTGTATTACGGGCAGTGACCGACGTAACGTATGAAATCACGCCGTTGCACCCAAAGTCGACGTCCGCTCCACTGAAGTCCGAAGTCGTTCATGTAGCTCGCCTCAAGCCCTATCACCCACCATCGACATCGCACGCCTAACACGCACCGGGACGTTGCCTTCAGCCGAGGGGGATAGTGTTACAAGTGGACGAATCATGAACGAAGAAGTGGCGGTGCGCGGAACGACGACGACGTTGACAGTTGGTAGCTGGGCGCTCGGTTCTGAGCTGAGTGCTGGCCTTCTCAGAGCAGCCGCCATATAGACTTACCGCCGTAACATCCCCGTAACAATATGAAGAAAAGCAGTGGAACCAACACCAAACCCTGGGGTACTCCTGAAGCAGCACCTGTACGTCTTGATGAGAAGCTCCCTAACTTAACTGACTGGAAGCGGTTTGTTAGAAATGCGTTGATCCACTGCGTAGTACGTTGATCCAGCTGCAGCTTGCGTATCTTTATCATCAGGCGGTTATGAGGCTTGCGATCAAAGGCTTTAGAGAAATCAATAAAGATGGAGTCAATGTAGAGGGAAGAGTCGATTGCTTGATGAAGGTCCGTTATTAACTCAAATAACTGTGTCTGACACGATAAATGTTTGCGGAAGCCATGTTGGTTGTTATGAAGCAAGTTGTTCTGGTTAAGATGAGTCATAATGTTAGTGTATATTATGTATTCGAGTACCTTGCAACATATCGAGGTTAGAGAAATTGGCCTGTAATTGGTAGGAACGAATCTGTCTCCAGATTTAAATGCCGGGATGACATAAGCGGACCTCCACTCTTCTGGCACAAATGTCGTATCGAGTGACTGTTGGAAAATAAGAGATAGCAGTAAAGCTGTGTGCTGGCAGGTAATTTTTAACAGTTTCGCGTTGATACCATCGGGTCCTGGGCCAGTGTGGTGAGGTAGGCGTTCAACTGCAACGAGCCACGCCAAGCGCAGATATGTGAATGGGTAAAAAGGGAATCTGAATATCGGCCTCAGGAAGCAGCAGTGGGTTGTAAATGGGCAATTCGTTCGTAAAAACTTGTGAGAAGTGGCTATTGAATTGTTCTGCACACTGTTCTATAGGTAGGGTGCTGCCGTTTACGCCCAAAAGACCGCCGCGGCTGGGATCGAACCCACGTCTTTCGGGTCACCAGCCGAGCACCATAAGCACTGAGCCACCGCGGCGGGCGTGTGATTGTATCGCGACTCTCGCCCAGAACTCTAATCTCATTCAGCCGTGGCCGACAGTCACTGCAGGACAGACAATACTTAGCCAAAGTAGATCCCTCCCCGTTGTTAGCGATAATCCATGTTCCCGTCCACAATCGTTCAAGCAGCGTCCAGTCTGGCCTACGTACGTTTTTCCACAAGTCAGTGGTATTTCGTAGACAACTCCGACGGCGCATCCTGCAAAGGGCCTAGCGCGCTTCTTGTCCCAATAACTTTTCTTTGTTTCTTGATTGGTGATGCGGGGGCACAGCTTTGAAAAAACTGATCTTTTTTCTTAATTTGACAGACGCCGTAATCACTGGCCGTTTCAATTATCAGCTTTCCTACCACTTGCACGTCAAAACGCTGATGTTCTTATAAGAAAGGCGACTACTTCAGCACTCTGCCTGCAACTGGAAGCACAAATCACTAACTCGCAACGGGCACCTGCAATACTGTGTCAGAATTTATCGACGCTCAACGAACCAACCTAATACGTCGACTAACCCGCACACAAACGGACCCGAGCACCCACGCTTAGCCGAGGATGGCTCAGCCGTGTTGGGGGAAAAGAGGATCGGCAGACGCAACACATCAATTTATCCCCAGCTTCCTGTGGACGGCCCCTACGGCCTGATCCAACCGGGTCGATATCGGCAGTCGCCTTTTCCTGACGTCCCCTGCATCTTTCAGTTTCCTGTCTCTTACAACTCTCCTGGCTCGTTCTCCCTTCTTGGTTTTTCCTTTTTCATGGCGACTAGGGTTAACCTTGCGTGGCGCACTGTCCTGCGCTTTGTAACATTTGGCTATAGTAAGTGTAGAATTGGCGTGGGCAGGGCCACTTGCCACATCGCGCTAAACAGGCACGGAGGCAGGGAGACAAACAGGACGGGCGGCAATTTACAACTGAACTTTTATTGCATGATACCAGGCAATATAAGCACTTAACAGTGAAGACGAGATAGAAAACCACTGAAATATGGGAAGCAATCAAACAACGTTATCTTCCAACAACGTTTACGGATTAGCATTTACGGATTATGTGGAAAGTGAGCCGTCACCAACTCCCTTAGGCTTCCGTTGTGGGCCGGGCTTTCTGCCAAGTTCCTGCGCCGTCCGCTTGTTGGGGTCCATGGTGGGCGGTAGGCACTGTGGCCGAACAACGTATCCATTTTGTCGTTTCCAATTCCTCAAAAACTCATGACACCGACAAAATGAGGTGGACCTGTCACAGTAGATTTCCTGCAAAGAACAAAAATACTTTATCTAAACATCATGTGATACGTTCCAAAGCTCAAGAAAAACCAGCCCGAATATTGTCCCCTTTCCTAGTATCAAAATGTCTAATAAATGCCTTAGGCTTAAGGCACAAAGTAAGCAAAATAGCCAATGCAGACCTGCTACTAAAACTTCTAATGAACCTCGGTAAGGAAAGCTTTTGAACATTAACCCGCTTCTAATGAGGCAGTACACGCAACACAGAGCCCCCCCCCCCCCCCCCCCCCCCCGGCTGCAGCTGCGGCGCAGCGTCTCGGGTCACGTTCGGGTCATAGGGCCAGGTCGTGGCAGCGTCGTCATGTTTTGTGATCAAGGCGGGGGACGGGGCTGGGGGGAGCGGCGAGGTCGGTTCGGTCTTGGCAGGCTGGGGCACGGCCGGGCGGTGCGGATCAGGAACTCACGGCCGACGACCACGGCTGACGGAGGACGCCGAGGCTGCAGCACCAGGATGGGGACGAAACCCCGCACCTCCACCAAATGTTACGTGGCGACCAGCCGAAGAATGAGGCGAGATGAACGATGGCAGTGAGATGATTTTTAATGGCGGCTGGCCTAACGCGAGCGCTCCGTCCCGCGCCACTGCCAGCTTCGTCGTCATCGCCGTCTTATCGACTTGCACCCCGGCAAACGTTCCGCATTTTTTTTGTACGGCTTGCTAAGAACTATCTCCTTATTATTTGTTATTCTATTTTACCCTGTGTTTCTTCATCCACTTTCTTCAAAATACGCAATTTCGTAATAAGTGTTCGGGTGATAGTTTCAGCTGCTTTCGAAAAAAAGTACTTTCAGCCAGTTTCTGATAGCAACCTCATTACACAAATTCACGAAATTGTTCCTTTCAAATCAATCGGTGATGTTGTAATAAGGATGGCTTTGTAAGCTTTTTATTCAACTTACATAATTAAAAAATGCACCCTACTGAAACCTAGTAGTAATCCGTTCCTGGTTCGTTATTCTATATAGTCCTCGAAATATCTACCAGTCGTAGACCTCATCCCTTGAAGCTGCCCTTCCTCTATCATCATTATAGTAACAATGCTCCCACTAAACGAATTTGGTGACAAGCAACATTTCTTGAACTGCAGGCCAGTTTTATTATCATCGCAGCCTTACACGATCTTAAAGCACGTCAATCACATAAAATTTCGTCTAGAATGAAATACTCTACTTTCTAAAATATGACGCGGCTTTGGATTTGGCACGGTAGCCCCATTAGGTGAGTGCAGGATTGGTGTATTTTAAGTTTTTTTGGAAGCTCTTTACACCGCACTCCATTTTAAACTTCACTGCAAATTTAAACCTATGCTAAATGACCTTAACCAGGTTAAGAGGACTCCTGCTTGCTTTTACTCTTATTGTTCCCAGTGAGTCTCTTAGAAGAGGGCTGGCCCTGCAGCTTATGATTTCAGCTCTGTCCTCGGGCCGCAGCTTTCTTATTTATTACATATGACGTCACCCATTACATGGCTAACATGCGACTGCAGATGATTAACCGCGTAAATGATCCCTGTCACCTTCGGGATTCGTTTACTACCGTCTGCGGTGCATCCCACACCAGTCAAATAAACATTAGTTTCGAATAACAGTTCGACATGTCATCTGAAAAGAGATAGTTTTTCTGCCTTTTCACTTATTCATCCAGTGGCAGTCTGGTAGAAAGTTTCTGGCGACATCTTCAACTTTTCTCATCTGACAGTTTCGTACGCCTTCGTGTTTTTTTACAAAGTGGCTCAGGCTACTGCTTCTATACTTCGACTAAGCCAACCTCCATTAGGGTTCCATGCCATCCCAAAGATTGTTTGATCTATCCACCCTGGCTCCCCCTTAACATCCACCTGTCAAAAAAACTTAAAAACCAATCTGAGCAATGCAGATTATAAATCATCAGTGAGGCAACACAGCTAGTTTAACCACACGCTGACGCAGGACTCGAGAAAATCAAAGAATAGGTATAGCAAGAATATCTACAGCACAGACAGAAAATGAGACAGCTAGCTACCATGCAGGCCAAATTCCATCAACAAATAGCTGTAACAGTGACAAGCCGCACTAACTCATTCACCATCTGACCTGCCGTCGTAATTTCAGATAGTCTCGGAGAAGCCCAGAGGGGTTGCTCATACCTCCCAGTAGCACGCCCGGACCTCAACAACACAGACAATGGGTCGGGCTAAGAACGCAAAAGAAGACGCCAACCATCACAAATTTGCAGTGGAACTGTCATAGCTATGACACAAACGAGCACCCCTCCAAGCATTCATGCAGAACTACATCACCCTACCAGACATTAATGCCCTACAGGTACTGCGACTACAGCCACAGCTACAGCCACACAATCGACACGCACGGAAATCCTGGTGAAATATGCCCTTACAACTGTCGAACATATGCTCGGGGATCAAACAATAAAACGCACATCCATAGAGATGCTCGCTCCAGCACCATACATCCAGCTTCTTTTCTTCATCGCTTATACCTCCCCCCCCCTCCCCCGAGCTGCCGGCCAGGGGCTCCAACAGGTACTCGCAGATTTCAAACGCACAGCGTGGAGCGCACATAGTACTCGGGGGAGACTTCAGTGCAGGACAGACAGCATGGGGGTGTCCCCCAAAACACGCCCAAAGGAACTCGGTTACGTGGTGCATGCATGAAACATTCTCTCACACTCCTGACTGACCCCCATACGCCTGCGCTGATGGGGAATAGCGTGATAAGAGACGCCATACCGGATCTCACATTTACCGGCACTCTCAATATCATCTCCCAAGAGGTTCTACCAGACATTCTGGGCAGTGATCACCACATAACACAAGCGCAAATACAACTTAACACGAAACGCTACGAACCGGTAGCTTGGAGGTTAAATCGTTGCCTTGACGGATCAGAGATAAGTTCTGCCGTCAAGCAACCTTAAGTATGTCTCGTGCAGTAGTAGCCCACTTGTGGCTTTTTTTTCTCAAGGTGGTGTGAAAATCCCATTTCCAAGCATTTCACCCCAAAGAAGCCGAGCGCCAGGCAAGGGATGCTTGTACCCATTGTATCACCGGTGAGTACCCGCCGGCACTGGGTATCGAACCCCGCACAATACACCTCATCAACGGGGAAGCATTCCGAGAACACCTAGGCCAGAACGCATCGAGCCCAGAAGACTGCCCTCGGGACGCGTGGATTAACCAAATTCAAGACGAACTACAACACCACACCAAACGTATACAAACTACAGAAATTGCCATTCATCTCCTACGCATATTCGAAGCCAGAAGGAATTTGATGAAACGACGAAAGCGTCAACGGCACAATAAAAAGCTGCAGAAGCGCATAGAACAGGTTACAACATAAGCAGCTGAATACGCAGGAACGTTAACCAATTCCAACGGGAGAGGACTTTGTGGCCCACTACAAAGCACGTTGAGCACCAAACATGGAACATCCTCCGCACTCTCGTCGACTCCCAACCACCAAACGACAAACGGCTGACCGCACGCAGAAACTAATACACACCGCCTCCAAGCAAGGAGTGGATAGGTTGCAATACCTACAGCAGAAATACGTAGCACCTCCCCTCCAAGCTACAACACCGGGATGCCCACCACCAAACCACCCACACCCTGACGAAGATATCACCGTAGCCGTGGCAAAGACTGCCATGGCCTGCATTACCCGCAACACAACCCCCTGACCTGACAAAATCTCCTATCAGCTTGTTCCAACATGGATTACACCTCTATGAAACAGCTCATGCGGTAATACAACTAACACTAGAAGGCAGGCACCATACCACAACAGGGGAAACACGTTGTACCAAAAACCTGCGAAAGCGATGTCACTAGACAACCTCCGTCGTATGTCCCCAACTAGCTTCATAGATAAATATAATCGACCATATCGTGCTACAAGGCCCTCGGTTCTGGCAGCCTTGATGCCATAGGAAACACAAGAGGGTCCTTACATAGCTTCCGTCCTTGCCTTTCAATGACGTTCCACGTCACACCAGCGGTAATACAGAATGTACTACATCCTCCGCTTATGGACGAGGGTGGCGCTGGTGAACACTTTGAAGGTTAGATCGCACGTAAACAGAAATACCCCCGAAAGCAGACATTTGACAGCCGTCACTGTAGCTTATTTGGTAGAACAACAAACGCGCAATTCGGAGTTCGTGGCTTCGGACAAAAATTTATAGAGTAGTCAACGTAATCAGAACGTTAATGAGAAAGTGACGCACAGCGATGTGTCATCCCGTCAGTAACACAAGAGTAAGTAAGAAAGCCTTAGAAGCAATGCAAAGGGGGAAAGCAGCTGATGAGGATCAGGTAACAGCAGATGTGATGAAGAATAGAGGGAAGATTGTGTCAGAAAAACTAGCCACTCTTTATACGCAATGCCTTATGACCTCGACCGTACCAGAAGCTTAGAAGAACGCAAACATTCTCTTAAGTCCTCCTAAAAAAGGAGACGCTAAGAACTAGAAAAATTCCAGACCGATCAGATTACTGTCCCTTGCCTACAAGGTATTTAAGAAGGTAATCGCTAATATAGTCAGGGCAACCTTAGACTTTAACCAACCAAATGGCCAGACAGGCTTTCGTAAAGGATATTCCACAATTGATCATATTCCCACTATCAATCAGATGATAGAGAAGTGTACAGAATATAACAAACCGCTATATATAGCTTTCACTCATTACGAGAAAGCATTCGACTCAGGGGGATACCTCGGCAAGCATACAGGCATTGCGTAATAATGGTGTAGGAAAGCCCTATGTCAAAATGCTGGAAGTTATATATAGCAGCTGCACAGCTACCATAGTCCTCCATAAGGTCAGCAATAAAGTTCCAATAAAGAAGGGCGTCAGACAAGGAGACACCATCTCGCCAATGCTATTCACCGCCTGTTTACAGGAGGTATTCCGAGGACTGAATTGGGAACAGTGGGGATAAGAGTTAATGGAGAATACTTAAATAATCAGCGATTCACTGATGACATTGCTTTGCTGAGTTACCCAGGAGGTGAACTGCAAGTCATAATCGATGAGTTAGAGCAGTACGGTATCACCGCTGCTATTCAACTTCGCCATCACTCCGCTGGCTGATCGACCTACATGCAAATAATCCTAATCTCCACCACACAATATATGCCGATGACATTAGACTGATCTATCACTGGAGCATCAGGTCATGTACAGGCCACCTTACAAAGAGCAACCAACACCGTACAAAGCACACAATCTCTCGCTCTTAGCCGCTCGCCAACTAAATCCGAACTGCTTATCATTAAACCGCGCATTCACGCAACTGTCATTTGAATAAGCCTTCACAACACAGCCATACTAAGAGAAAAAAAAACTACGATTATTTGGCCTACACACCCAGGAAGACACCAGGACGACGAACACCATACATCTCCCACAGACTCAAATAAGCCAAATAGCACATCTCGTCAGACGCGTATCCAAGCAAAATAACGGGCTCAATGAAAACGACCGATTGCGCATCGTTGTTGCTCTAATGACCAGTGGCTTGTCATACCGCCTACGATATCACAACCTCACTAATGCGCAAGTGACTAAGCACACCGAACAGCTGTCAAGGCAGCGCCACACCTACCTCGAAACGCTAACACCACCTAACTGCCACAGCTGGGGTAACAACTTGCGGAAATCAGGACACTGGGCTATAACCCGCGATGTACCGCCGCGCCCAGGCTAACAACCCTCACTGCCCATGTGCAAAGCAACCTACAGCTCAAACTACTGCTTCGTAACATACACCCAAACCACCACAAAGGTGGCAGGAATGCATGCGTATCCAACCTCACAAAACTATACAACGCCAGGGAAGAGGTCCCATATATCGAGGCAACACCACACTTACAATTCCTAGGCATCCACACAGCCTCTTTCCTGGATATAGGAGCAGCAACCCTCGTAACCACGAACACCAGAGAGGCAGAATGCCTGGCCATAAGTTTGTCTATAGCAAACATCTGCACTCTGCTCACAGGTCACACGATCCTCTCTCTATCTGTACATATTCTTCAGTAAAGGCATCGCTCATTCGTCTTCAGCCCACACATTGTCTACGCTACCAGCCTTGCTGCAACACATCACCATTACATGGGGCCGTGAGCATCCCCGGAAACGAGCTTGTTGAAGCGTCTGCATGCCCACGAACTTTGCGTCAGGCGCCGGCAGATAGCCTCCCCAAGCCACAAACATAATGGTGCAGGGGCTTAAGAGAAGAAGTTCAGTCGAGATTAGGAGTAAATCATGGAGCTGTAGGAAGATTAGCACCAGATGCCCACGGCAAGACCACGAACGAGGCAGTACAGGGGATATGGACTTGAATCATTCGAAGCACGGGAAGCTCAGAGTAAAATACTATATGAAGAACGCCTGAGAAAATTGGACGAAAACAGGTCGGCAGCTAAGGCATTTAAATTTTTTTTTAGAAAGGGCGTCGACTCAAAATGGTGAAAAATAACTAGGAAACTGAATAATAAGTATGTCGAACACGAGGACTGAGAAAGAAAGAGCATTAAACGACAGGTAAAAGCACGGAAGGTAAAATTGGATTAATTCAATGAAAAAGAAGCATAGTGTAGAACTATATCGATACTAGAAAAGGGATATTAGAAAGGAAGCTTTCTATGATAACTCCATAGGCAGTGCCCTACTCTTTTAAGCTAGGTCAGGGGGTGAACACCTCATACTAAAATGTGATGGTACCCATCCGGATGTCGCTGCAGGCACAGTCACTCTTCCTGAGGCCCTAGGGTTTAGAGAGAGATAACAAGGGTGATGTAAATAAATCTGCAGTGGAAGTTAGCAAAGAGGGAATGGAGTCAGTGAGTAAAAGACTTTATTGTCCAACAAAAAAGACGACCTCATCCTACCCTGCGGCTCTCCTTTTCAGTCGAGAGATGAGGGCCAGGAGGGATTGTGGTGGACAGGGTCGCTGCGTTAGATGCTGGCCATGATTTCTTGAATTCAGGCAGCCTCTTCAGCCTGTCGTACGGCAAGGAGCTGGTGCTCAGGTTGCGTACTACGCAGCAAGGTCTCCCAGGCGTCTTTCCTATCTGTTTTATTTGCCCTGCCTGGGGATTGTGCGTACACTCCGAAATAATACGGTCGAGGGTCCCTCTCGCTCCAAATTTCTTACATTTGTCGTCCTAGATTTCCGGGATAATATGTTTATATATGCATTCATTGATTAGACTGATTAGTCTAGCGTCCATCGCACGGCATGATATCATGCAAGAATAAACTTATTGTTGGCCAGCCGAAGAGATATCTTCATTTAAAATTTGCTTTGTCTCCAGATTTGTTGACGATATTGTCCTTTCCTCCACCGACCATCAGTTCATCGTCGCCTATCATTCCCAAACGAAGTTATCGAACATCTCAGCCAAACTATGACATATGCTCTCAATGTATGCTTCGTCGGGTTATCGGGAATGGAAGATGCCTGGTGTAAAGCAGAAGTTTTAGCAAGTTGCTGGATATTCACGATGAAACACAGCTCAAATTAAACGAGTCAGCGCTTGTGGTGTCTACTTTTTCTTGCATGTCTCGTCTAGTTTGCGTGTTTGTGCAGTTTTTCTCCGTCCACTATGTTAAGTCTATCGTAAATACTCGTTCACCGACATCGCCGGCTGCTCATATTTTTGCGTTTTGTACGGCCTCGACATAACATATACTCCACTATGTTGTGCTCGCTGCTACCCAGGCTCCGCCTAATTTCCAGCATCATGCTGGCTCTCCGTCAGCCTCCGAGTCACGACAGCATCTTCTCCATCGGCCGCTGCTAACCAAATCCGCGAGCTCCTCCTTGGGCATGCGCATTCCGTCCATTGCGTGTCAATATCTCGCTTTTTACCAATCGTTGTCTTCCCGGCGTTTTCCGAAGAAATTAAGCAAGATGATAAAGCAACAACACTGGCGCCACTTCAACCATTCGGAGTGAGGACGCAAGGATCATCGCACGCAGGCGGTGCCTCGGGCCCTCTAAAACCTGAACACCGTGACTCAAGCATGCAGTCTAAACCGCTGATTAAGCTGTGTCTAATTCGGACGCGAGCATTCGCACGTGTTCCAGCATGCGGTTCCCGGTAGGTAGACATTCCCATTCCAAACGCGCTCATAAAAAGGGCGTCTTCGGAAAGAGCGCGACCCAGCGACTCGAAAGGCCATGAATTCGACGCCCCATGCACCACAGAGCGCTGGTACGCGCGACGCACACGTTTTGTCCGTGCAGACAGACCTCTGTACGCACCCCACGCTGCCGTTACTGTTACTACCTCAATGGCTTGAACAGCCATCAGCAAGAAACACATTTAGCGTGAGAGCGTTGGCTACTAAGGCTATCCTAACTTAGCTGGTATAGAGTGAGCAGCAGTGGCCATGGCTCAGGACTCTACGGCTATACAGCCGTGGGTGCCTTCAAGGGCACAATACTTACTAGCCGACATGTCTGCCCCTACTGCGTCTGAAAACAAAGCCAAAAGGTAACATAGAGAAGATAAAATAAAATTAGTACTAAGTACCACCACTGACGCGTCGTGTGGCTAAGATTTGTTTTTCTAAGCCGCTTTATGGAGAACATCACCGTTAAATTAATGGCTCTCATATCTAAAAAAACTGTTTTGAGTTTAAAGTATATAGTAAGAATAGACACCGCCGACAGCTGTTAGATACAGACGCAATTGGCCGCAATAATGAACGACTTGTGCGCAGCTAATTTGTTTAATTTCAGCACTCGTGACAGCTGAGGGAACAAAAAGAAAACAGCAAAGAAACCCGAACAATATATAACAAATCCGTCCTGTGTTGGGCGTGTAAAGCAACCAGGACCGAAAGTGGTGAGGCTTGACCCAACTGGAGGGTCGCTTCCATGTAAACCGCCTGCTGACACCTTTCCCGCTAATATCACGCCGACTGTCACGATATATTGTGTGGAACATTCCATGAAACATATCAGACGGTGTGGAAGGCGCGCGAACTAGGAAGATGTGGAAACTCTCCTATCGCAACTCGAACATTAATGGTCACACGTTTTTTTTTTTCCGACACCCACAGGGCTATATGAAGGATCCGTCCACCCGTTAGTCTGCATTCAATGGTATTAGTAACGCAGCGTTTGCGACCTATGAAGGCGCAGATCTGAGAGCCCTTCTTTATTGCCATTATTCGAGATATACTAGCAGGCTATAGTTGAGTACTGTCTTTAAAGATCTTCAAGGCCTTCCACATCTCTCCCTCAAGAGAACAGCAGCAGTCATGCTGTTCCAATCACGCCCTATTTCATCCCGACTTCAAGGCCCGACTCCGAAGCCTATCTCCAAATGAAGAATTCTAAACACCTACTCTAAGGCCAGAATCTAGGGGAGGTGACAAAAGGACTAATCTAAAGCCTGACCTTCAATGATAGTCTCCGACACTACCCTAAGACCGCTGTCTAGGGCCTCGTTTTAGAGCTCCGAGCCAAAGTCATAGCCTGAGGCCCACACTGACAGCAATGCCCACTCGAACCAGGCCCACATTGATTAATAAGGAGCTGTCAAGCGTCAGCAGACGTTGCCATTGTCGACAGTGTATTCGAGTGGCCAAACTTAACATTCTTCTTTAGGGCATGGAATGTGGTGCGACCTACAGCCGCCGTGGTTAATTTTGGGGACAGAAGTAAGCAACCGCTTTAAATAATACCAGTTAGAAGAAACAGTAAGTGAAAAATCAGACCGGGGTTGAAATGACTTCGGGCAGCGTGTTCATGCATTTCGGGTGGCTTACCCATCGTCTCGGTTTTTGCGGTGTGAATACGTTCTCCTGTGCGAAGAAGATCTAACGAAGCCTAGGCAAACGGTGGGAGAAGTCAGGTTCAGGTTGGCGTCACTAAAAGGCTTGGATGCGGAGTCGGGAGCATAAAAAAAATCGTTCTGACGGCGGCCCAGTTCTTCTTCTTCTGTGCGTGCGCCGGAAAATATAGAGACGCGCGTGGCGCGTGCGGGCTTTGTCATTTTATGGAGCCTGATTCATAGTATTTCGTGAGTATCGAATTCAATAATTGTGATTTCATTTCCTTTCTGAATAGCTTGTAGATAACATTAAATTCATTGTTGTTTTAAGGTCGTTTCAAGATTAGCTTTCCTCCTAGTGCCCTCTCTGCGGCATCTTCTGAAAGAGTTCTTCATTGAGATTTGACCTAAATTTTAGATATCATATTTTGGTAATGAACTTCAGCCGAATTAGTTCTTGGTCAAGTTGGTATTCTTGATTCACTCTCATAATTTTTCAGCGCTGTGTTCGTCCTTCTTCTCTTCCTTCTTCTTTTCTTTGACTGTGGGCCGTTTCGCTGAGAAACTATGATATTGAATTTCGGTAATGCATTTGCCTAAACCAGCCCCAAAGCTAACAACAGATTGAGAACCAAAATATTTTCAAATATCAACCAATATATTTGCTTTAAATTAATTTTTCGCTCACAACGCCTACACCGCATTTTCTGTAGAACGGGGCCTTTAACGCTGTCGCGTTAAAAATGGCCGCTTAGCTGCCTGTACGACCTTTTCAGGCGTTTGTCCAGCTTGTCAGTGTTCACATTAAAGTACTACGGTGCTTCGCCTTTTGGAATCCCAGATACAACCTATCATTGGCCGGCCTCCTTCGCGCAGAGGTAGGCGGGGAGGCAGCCGCATCTGGCTAGGAAAAATGAGGAGTGACCCTGAACCGCATTGTCAGATGAAATCAAGAGGTGAATGGAGGGAGAGGTGTAAAAATACACCAAAGAGGAACGTGGATGCGAGCATATGGTCAGTATGGTGAAAGTGTTCTGAATGGGCAGCTAGACTGAGCACTCTGCCGCGCTACTTGATCAACGTGAGGTAGCGTGGAGCACTATCGGCCTCGCATGCTCCCGCTGGGCCATGTACCAAAGGAATACAAACTGCTAGTGAAAGAGACGCTTAAGACAAATTGACCTTTCCGCAAATTTATTACCATTCTGTAACGACTGAGGTTTCTAGCGCGGTTTGGGTTGTATACAAATAGTTGTTATACTGGCCACCTCTGGTGCTCGTGCCGCCAGTTTTGGAAGGTTTGTCGAAAAAAGCCTCATTTTGCTGAGGTGCGGCGAAACTGAGTATAGTGTTGGAAAGTCGGATGTCGAGAAGTTGTACTAAAAGCTGTGGCTACGAAATTTTCCACCGATTTTAAAAAATAGATTCAGCTTGCCTCAGCTGTAAATTCTCGACTGAAATTCTGCCCAGTAGTTTTCATTGCCTTGTTTTTCTTAAAATCTACTAAAAGCAGCGCAATTTTTGCGTAAAAGTACAATATGTTGTTCAACACAACCGATTCCTAAGTATGGGTATTGAAGAAACAATACATTACGTCTCTTTCTTGTTTCAATGAAATTGCTCCCGTCGAATTTTTCTTCAGCGATTTAAATTCAAATAGACTTGTGCTTTTGATTGTGGTACCAGCCATGAAAAAATCATTGTTTGAAATATTGGCAAAACTTTGTTGTTGGTGAGCATACAGAAATGCTGATGATATATCTGAAAACTCGTACCTCTCCTCCCGATGTTGCCACTAAGAGAGATTTCTAAAGAGAGTGTTTCTAAAGTCTCGAACACTCAAGTTTAATATCGTATTTTCTGAGCGCTGAAGAAATGCTCTCTAAGCAAGATCCAATAAGGCTCATCCCAGCTTAATATACATATGCCACAAAAAAGTATGGTGTGAAACGTAAACTTTTATTGGTAGTTTATTACCGGAGCCGTGACCTAGCAGTTTGGGCATCCGCCCCGTCTGCAGGTGGTGCGGGATTCGATCCGCAGCGCCGCCTGGTGCCCGCCAATGATACAATGGGTACAAGCTTTCCCTGGCCTGGTGTTGAGCTTATTCAGGATGAAATATTTGGGATCCCACATGAGTAAACGAAAATATCTTGTGCCATGGCGCTCTTTGGCCCCAGATGCACTTGCAACACAAAAAATTCATCATCATCATTGATTATTCAGAAGGAATGGCATCCAAGATTTTAGTGAGGTATAAGAATGGCGAGTTGGGCAAGTTGCATGTAGTTCATATTTGCGGATAATTCAGCGCGGAGGGACGCAAGACACTGGAAGGGGGACAAAATTTTAGTGTGGTGTTAGTGACATACTTCGAACACTTGTCAGTAAGTTTCGTCTGAAGAAATTTCGTTCGAGAGTTAGAAGTAAAAATATGGGAGGCGCTCGGCGAAGCGACCGCAGCACCTATATAAAGCAAATGCCATGCAGGTGCTAGAACATGTAGCGTCATTAGAAAAAAAAAAAGTCGCAGTAGAGCACCGCTTGTGTCGCTTTCTGTCGTATACTCCAAATCGCCGTAAATGGGCAGGCAGCTTGACCTCTTCTTGTATAAAGCTGCGGATCAGTCAGCAGAGCAGGGGTTCTTGCAGGAGTTTCATATACAAGACGAACGACGTTATTTGTGCCCTGTTCACACCTGCGACCTCATCTGTCCACCTTTTCCCATCTTCTGATAAGAAACTGGTAAAACATTAACAATTCCGCATTGAGTGTCGACAGCGGTGTCTGGTGCTCCTCTCTTTATCAACGGTCACCATGATTAGCCGCCGGCGACGACGATCAGAAGTGCCTGCACGAGCGTCCCTGCTGATTCGTGAGCGTGCATTGCGCAATACTGCTCCTCTTGTGCGTGGATGCTTGCTCTCTGTGCGTCTATATCTTCAGTAATGACCGGGAAGTCCGCAATGGCGCCATCAGCAGCCGGTCCACACTTGGAAAACCGTGCCATGAATGAGAAAACGTAACGACCAAAAGCACACTTCCTATATCAGTGTCTACGCAAATATTAAAATAAATACAAGATAACTAAAAAGCAAGCGAAAGATAGCGTTATGAACACATAATTGAGCTCAGGAATGAACTAAAGTCCATTCGAGACCAGGGGGAGTCCGCAAGGCGAATTCCGGAGGGCTGGCTGTATGGCGGCGCATCTTCGTTACTTCAGGCGAGGCACTGCGAACAGAATGTAGACTTAGCATTAATTATTCTGGAATTTAGATATTTTTAAACTTTTTACTTCTCTTTGTGACTTGCGGTATGTAAGCAGTAAGAACAAAATGGGAGACGGCAACTCGCACACCCAAAAATAAAATTTACCCGGCTTCTCCGGTTTTTCAGGCACATGGTTTAAGTTTCTCACAAAATTAGCGAGGAAAAAAACGGTACGAAGAGATGCAAGAAATTCGAGCGCCCACGTTGCCTGCATCTCTTTATTTCATTTTCTTTTCAGTTTCTCGCGCTTATTTTATAATCACCGAAAAGGATCGATTTAACGTTGTACATATTAAGTTGCACAGCAGTGGTGTTTCTCCCCCGGAAAAATGAAAAGTTTTTAGCGCTGAACAAAAAAAAAGTAGGAAAATTTGTTTATCCATATCAAAGTGAAGGAGATTGGACAGGGCGAAATATCTTCAGATTAGTCAACGCGTGACGCTCAGATTCTAATTCGACTGTCTCATAATTATTCTAGCACGTCTAGTGTTCGTCTATTTCCAGATAGCCACGGACACTGCAAAGAGGTTGTAATGGGAGGGATACACACTCGTATAGTAGTAGTAGTAGTAGTAGTAGTAGTAGTAGTAGTAGTAGTAGTGGTGGTGGTGGTGGTGGTGGTGGTGGTGGTGGTGGTGGTGGTGGTGGTGGTGGTGGTGGTGGTGGTGGTGGTGGTGGTGGTGGTGGTGGTGGTGGTGGTGGTGGTGGTGGTGGTGGTGGTGGTGGTGGTGGTGGTGGTGGTGGTGGTGGTGGTGGTGGTGGTGGTGGTGGTGGTGGTGGTGGTGGTGGTGGTGGTGGTGGTGGTGGTGGTGGTGGTGGTGGTGGTGGTGGTGGTGGTGGTGGTGGTGGTGGTGGTGGTGGTGGTGGTGGTGGTGGTGGTGGTGGTGGTGGTGGTGGTGGTGGTGGTGGTGGTGGTGGTGGTGGTGGTGGTGGTGGTGGTGGTGGTGGTGGTGGTGGTGGTGGTGGTGGTGGTGGTGGTGGTGGTGGTGGTGGTGGTGGTGGTGGTGGTGGTGGTGGTGGTGGTGGTGGTGGTGGTGGTGGTGGTGGTGGTGGTGGTGGTGGTGGTGGTGGTGGTGGTGGTGGTGGTGGTGGTGGTGGTGGTGGTGGTGGTGGTGGTGGTGGTGGTGGTGGTGGTGGTGGTGGTGGTGGTGGTGGTGGTGGTGGTGGTGGTGGTGGTGGTGGTGGTGGTGGTGGTGGTGGTGGTGGTGGTGGTGGTGGTGGTACGGGCTCGTAGCCTGTGCAGCCAGGTCCCGACAGTGCGTGGGAGGGGGTGGGAAAGAAATCTGATTGCAGAGTAACCGGGCAGGAGAATTGACAGTGGGAGAGGTTGACATAAAAGGCAGGGCCGTTGTGGCATGAAGTATCACGATGAAATTTGTATAGATAAAGCCCTGCAGGTGTGACAAGTGCGTTAAGTTGTAGCTGTCGAAGGATGTGAGCCTCCTGCACAGAAAGACCGTATGAGGGTCGGGGTAGATGTTACGGTCGAGGCGTAGTGCTTTGTAATATTCTTTGATGGTGGCGCGAAAGGACCGTCTCGAACCGCCCTCCGTGTTCCTTGGCCAGGGGCTGAACGGTACCCGGGCAAGTGTTTAAGAGCTTCACGGGCGAGCTGGTTAACCAGTTCATTGCCGTCAATCCCCGAGCGCCCAGGGATCCATCGAAGGAATAGAGGGCAAGGGTGCAGCGACGCAAGTGCGGCCTCGAGCTCCGTGGACAGGTGTGATGGGAGTGTTTTTGATTCAATGACACGAATCCTGGGAGTCTGTGTAGATGGTGTAGTGGAAAATGTATAGCTTGAATGTTACAGCTGGAAAGTGGAAGTTATAATTTAGGCAGAAGTTATAGCTGGAAAATCCTTAACTCGCTTTTCATCTAACTATCCATGTTGCTTTCTTGCTGTGTCGTACTACAATATTATTCACCTTCCTCTGATGCGTGCGTTGCTTTTAATGCAATGCCATTAGAGTTGACACACCAAACACCCCCCCCCCCTCACCCCCTCCCCACTGTCCGAGATGAAACTCGCTCATTGACCGAGAGATGTCGTGTGGTCTTGTGACATCATCCCAACCTGCCCTGACGAAACACCTTGATTGTTTGAGAGAGGTCACGAAACATTGTCAGTTCATCAAAACCTGCTCACCGTGGCAGATGACAAATAATGATTGGTCGAGAATATTTTGGAGACAGCAAGGAAGAGACTCGATATCAGAAGTCGGGGGAAAAAAAGGTTGGTATAGCAAATGTCACCGCCACAGCACAGCAGGTACCTGCTACTGCAGCTGGTAATCGTAATATGACACTTGATGCACTGACAATTGCAAAGAAACTGACGCAAACACACCCTGGGATTGCAACAGAAGCTGCGTATAATGTGAAATGTAATGATATCTCATTCCGCTAATCAGGTACCTTAAAGGGCAGGTGAAGAGATTTTAGATTTGTACGAGTTTAAATGGGGTAGAATGTGTGAAACCTGGAGGTAAAGCATGTGAAGTATTTTTGGGCTAAGATTTGAAATGGTGACGTAATAGCAGAATAAATCCGCATTGTTGGTCAGGCTTCTCTTCAGTGCCTGCGATGGGCAGAGACCGCAACGATGACGTCACATAGAGCGGCGCTGCGTTTACAGCTAATAAACGTTTGTTTCAAGGAATTAAACCAACACCGCCGACAGTGAAGCCCATGAAGCATTGTTTGGTGGTCTTGGAAGGCTCACTGCAGCTCGTGGGCTAAGGCAGCGGACGTCTTAAATTTCGGCAACAAAGATTTCATCACGAGTTTCTCCGTACATCTCTATTGCAGTGAGAAGAAGCCTGACTATCGCTGCGGTTTAATCGGCGATTACGTCAAAATTTTCAATGCTGGCGAAAAAATACTTGGCATGCTTTACCTTGAAGCTTCATAGGTTGGATTTCTTGAAGAACCTAAAATTCTCAAAAAACCATTTCACCTTCCCTTTAACTGCCGCTATCGCTTTTCAGCCTCATTTCTAACAAACTTGTTTTCATGCAAGTGTTTAGACACTATAAATCAGTGCTAGCCGGATTCGAGGCTTCTTATTTTCTATTTGGGAGAATCCGTAAGGTCACATCCATATGTCGCCTTTCCCAATCATCATCGTTTAGTGTGACCCGAGCAAGTGACTCCGAGAACTACTTTCGCATTTACAGCCTAACTGCTTTTTAAAACCTATATCATTTTCACTGCATCCGCAGTTAAGTCTTGCTTTTAGGATTGAATACACGTTTACAACCCTACACTAGCCGGGCAAAAAAAAAAAGGCACCACCTCATAACCTTTCCGCAGTGAATGATGTTCCACGTCGCCACTTTCTCTTTTGTTGGTACGCATGAGAACTTCCTTGGTATGCCCCACAATTATACTTTTGGAACTCCTTCGAACATCCGCTCTGCGTATCATGTTCGCCGCACAACTACGGCGGATGATAGGTGCTGCCAGCCTGCGTTTTTAATGAATGGCAGCCAGTGCTCTTGGGCAGCGTTAATCTGCTCCCCTTGAAGCGTAGAGACGAGTTCAGCCCCAATCTTGTGCATATTCTGCAGTTTCTATTGATTCCAGCGCTTTTCTGCTAAAGCCTCAAACCAAACTCGCGACGCATTCCAGATTCTCAATAAGGCTGCCCTCACTCGAATTATCCAGTCAAACTCGCCCATTTCAGAACTGTTCCCACGCAGCACAAACATGCAAGATATTTGAAAGTACAAAACAGACGCATAATTCGAAGCCTCGAGGTGATCGCTGAACCGGTAAGCGCGAGGAAATTTCAATTAGAGCTTTGCTTACATGTGAAGCGCTTAAGACAGACTTTCCAGTGAGTGGTTGTCCGTACTTGTCGAATTAGTGATACTCAAAAACGTGAACCTCGCAGGCCAGTGGACATAGGTCAGCGCATTTTGTATATGTATAGTGTGTGTGATTGCGCACAAGCTGGAAGCACACAAAAACGACCATGGTCGAGTGGTCTAAAGTAGTAGTGATGGAGACCACAGACTCCGAACTGGCCTGGGTTCGAATCACTCCGTTTAAGGCCGCGAAACGGGCGCGTAAATAGCAGGAGGGCGGTATCGTGAAAAAATAACATGAATAAATGAAGGTTCAATGAATGAATTCGGCTACTGATCCGCAGTACCCGGGTTCGAACCCGACCGCGGCGGCAGCGTTTCGATGGAGGAGAAACGCAAAAGGCACTCGTGTGCTGTGCGATATCAGTGCACGTTAAAGATCCCCAAGTGGTCGAAATTATTCCGGAGACCTCCACTACGACACTTCTTTCTTCCTTTCTTCTTTCACTCCCTCCTTTATTCCCTCTCTTACGGCACGGTTCAGGTGTCCGCCAAGATGTGAGCCAGAAACTGCGCCATTTCCTTTCCCCAAAAACCAATTTTCATTTTCAAATGAAGTTGTAGATGACGAGGAAGGCACCTTTTTTTCTGGGTGTCTGTGGGCAATCAAAGTGAATGAATTTTCGCGTTTGTGACACCTAGCATGTAGTCTGCGCTCGTCTAACTCTTTTTCTTTTTTATTTCTTCCTTCGTGTCCCGATATCTTCAGCAACCGGGTGCTACACCATCACGATTACTTTTTGTAAAGTTGCATACTGTTACTCGCCTAACAATTTTTTTTCTCAAAATGGTACCAAAATGGTCGTTTAGTACCCACTCTGCCATTTTTTTTTTCGAAGAAAAAAATCCTTTGGACGAGACCTTCTCGTCTCAAATCGGAGACAGTGTTTCAGAAAACACTCGACAAGCTGAACTCTTCATGTGCCAGAGATGGTAGTCATCGATGTGACGAACCTGGCTGGTCTAGTCCCCCGGGGGTTGAACGAAGGGAACATGAAAAAATTAATCATTTCTGGCTCATGACGAGTCCAGATTGTCGTCTACTTTCTGGCGCTCTGTATCCGCTTCAAGGCGCGAAGGGCTCGTATAAAGCATTTTTTTCTCAGCAGAGAGATGGACGGCCTGATTTTGAATGGCCCATACTTATAGCATGTTCGAAAAAGAATGTGTCTTTTAGTGGGTCAACCATCGCAGGTGCTTATACTTACGCGCGTAGCATGTTGCCGAGAAATTTCCAACTTTGCTAGCTCCCCACGTATTGAGCAGATTTCGGGCGGTGCTAAACCGTTGCAGAAAACTCCAAGCGGCCCCCTTATACGTGGTGCAGTTCTTGAGCGCGCCATCATAGTTTGCGTCATACACAGCGAGACCAGCCAGGAGGTCCGTGTTGTTTGTCCAAGTATCGCAAATCTGCGACAGGAAGCGTCACAGTGTAATTTTCATTGTATTACATTCAAAATCAGTAAGCATTGAAGTGCGAAAGGTCACAATAATATTGAACGCAAGATACGGAAATAAAAGAGGCTCATTAATGTAAGGGGATTGCCATAATACTTATTCCCGCGACGGATTACATGTGTTTTATACCCTGATTATTTAATACACTGTGGGCATCTAAGGGTGTAGTTACATTTCAAACTCTAATCTCTTTATGATTCTAGCGCCAGTGTCGGACGATCGTCGCATTCGTGCGAGGTGCCCATTGATACTGAAATTTGGTAACCAAGGGTTGAAATCACTGAGCGAACGCCGCTAACCATCTCTAACCGGAGGACGTTCACGATGCGGGACGTTAATAATTTGTTTCACGTACGTAGAGCTCTTACGGGTGACCAGTGCGCATGCGCAGAACGTAAAGGGTATGCGCGAGTCTCACGTATGTGCGTGAGATTCGGATTTTTACGTTGCGATCTTTGCGTTGTTTGCGCAAGTACGTAGCGTTGACAAACAGCGGCGCCCTGCCCGCCCGCTTCAAAACGATAACAGCTTCGTGGCTAATCTCTCGACGCGATATCGTGTTCTAAACTGTTGTATTAGCCTTCGATTTGTCCATTCTTACCCTCGCATAAAGTTTCAAGCGAGAAATAGGTATTGTTTTTTTTTTTCAGATATAAAGGCGGTTTCCAAGCTGTTAACCCTAACGAAGCAGTGCTCCGACGCTCAGTTCGACTGGCTTGGCTTTAACTCTTCTTGTCTTAGTGTGGCTACAGCACTGCCTGCATCTGTCAGTAGATGGCGTACGTGCAACTAAAATGGTTTGAAACGAAATGCGCGTATGCTACGTAAACTCCTCACGTTTGCGTACGTGAACTGTGTACGTACGTGAAACTAAAACTGCCTAATGCTTTATTGTACGCCATAGGCGAAGGTTCACCAATTGATTCGAAAATTTACGAAGTTCGAACTGGAGGGTGTCAGAGCGTGATAGCAACGCAGATTTGCGAGCTTCCGTGAATATCAGATCGCTGCACGGAGTATCGCTTTTAAGTCTTTGTGACACCGCTCGAAATTTCTATTGAACAATAAAATCGCCGGATTGTTACCATCAGTAACGGGCAGAAAGTACAGCAGGTACGCAGCGCCGCTCATCGGACAGCTCTTTGGCAGTCTCACTTCTTGCTCTCACAGCTCACGCGGCCACCGACGAAGTAATCTCGAGAAAAATTATTTGTACAGCTTTCGCTGTGAAATTATTTTCCGGCTGAACATTAACAAGGCAAAAAGAAAGAAAAAAAGTTTGCTAACCCGAACTATCAGTTGTTCGTTTTGCCTCAAAACAAATGTGACACACGAAAAGGCAGGGCTAGTGGTACCGTATCTTTTCCTTAATGATGCAGGCAACTCAAAAAACACTAATAACACCATATTGCAGGGATCAATATCTTTCCCAATGATAACAATTAAGGGCGTGTTGGTAGAGTTCCTTTATGAGGAATATAATTATATTCCTGAAGTGAGGTAGTTAGAAAAAGCTGGGAATTCAACTTGACTACTGCTTGCTGCTCAATGAACAAGTGAAGTTGGAAATGACATTTCGCTGTGCTTAGGAAAGGAAGAATAAATCATATACGTCTCCCCTTCGTCAAAGGATGATGAGTGTATTGTAAGCTTCCTATGAAGTTGTCAGGCCTTTGATCTCTCAGTTTGTACGGCACTCGAACACCAACTTTCCTCAAGAATTTTCAGTTCAAAAATAGCGCAAAGCCAATCATCTTCTATCCCGCCTTATATCCCCTGTGCTGCAGGAACCACTCTGCATTCGTGTCCAATCCATGCGGCACAGCACAAAGATTTGAAGTCAGACTTCGCAGCGCTCGTCACACCTTCACTCGAAAAGGAAAGACATAAGCGCTGTGTGAGCTTCGGAGACGGCTAAGGGAAGGCAGCTTACCTTTCTTCTGAAGGATTCCGAGTTGTCAAGAGTCACCGTAAAACCGTGAGTCTTATCGAATGCGAATACAGCGCTGTCGGTCGAGGCGTAATAAAATGTCGACTTGTATGTGAGGGATGTGTTGTCGCAGACCTGGGAAGGAAAGCGGAGGACCCATTAGAAGGAAAGGAGCGAGTACGTTTAAAGAAAAAAAAATTGTTGATTTGCGAAGTAGGGTCAAATGCGAATTAGGTGCTCTGGCAGTTTGGTTTTGACTTCGATTCCGGTGTTCAGATCCAGTGTACACGGACGGCAGTTGTTCGGATAGCGATAATGGTTTGATGTCCATAATATGAAACTGGTCGTTCGCTGCACTCATAGATCCCTGGGACTCTTCCTTCCACTCCTGGCGCAGTGGTGAAGCGGTCAAGCAATGCGCCACTGCCCTTCTATGGCAGGTTCTACCATCGATGTGACTTGGGTTGCGACAGAGCTTGCTCTTCTTGAGCAGCCTCTCACGATTCAGCTGCTGCCTGACACGGTGGGCTCGTTGCTAGGTATATACACATAGGCAGGCTGCCCATCACCCAGTGGGCAGGTGAGCAGCCTGCCACAGTACAGGCCTCAGACAAACAGAAATAGACAAACACACAACGGCTAAATAAGGGAAATGGCCCCTAGCGTACTGAAAATACCAAAGGAACGTTCCTGTATGAACGTGTTTCAGCGTAAGTTGCTAGAGAAGTCATATTTAAAAGGATTTCAACGGGTCATGTCGCCCATTGGCAAACCAGTCACATGACTATTAGACGTCAACGGGAGCACTAACGTGTTAATGACGCCATTTTTGTGACAACGACGTGATCTCTATAAACAAGCCACTGATAATTAATAGGTCACATGACAATTATAGTGAGTTACATGGTCCATTATAGTGTGCAATCGCTGTTTGGACCAGTTACCCAGTCATCGTTGTAGTTCGCGTGATTACTACCCGACCTCCGCGGAATGAGGCGTTGATAATAAAGAGCCGCATGAGAGATAGTCAGCCATATGAGTCATTACTGCGGCCTACGTGTCACTGATGATCATGTTATTTCACGTGAAACATGTGAGCTTTGCACAGTGAGCTTCTGTGTAGATTCATTGGTGTTCCCTGTGACCGCCTTGCGTTGGTATGTATTGATATTCGGTACACTACCGAGGTCAGCATTAAATGCCTGTGAGACTAACCGCAAATAAGACACTAGTAGATGGAAGCGCCGCCTAGGAGCCGCAAATAAAACTCTTCGGTAGTTGCCATTAACAGATACTTTTAGCAGAGTGGGCTAGCGGAGCGGACGAAAGCGGAACGCTCAGGCGGACCAGCGGGTTCACGGCGCTGCGCCCTCGCCCGCTCGAATGGTCACCACAGCGGAGTGCGCCCAGCGAGCGAGCGGCACTTCGGATTGACGGTGACAGAGCCAAACGTTTTTTTTTCTAACACGACCTACTTATTTTTACGTTACTAATATTACAGGATATACTAGAAACACAAATAATGACCTTATTTAGCAATTTTAGCATAATAAAAGCTAGCGGGATTGATATTTTCTTTTCCCTGTTTTTCCCATATGTAAGACGTCCCTTTTGTTCCGATCCTATGATAAATGGCTCTAACACTGTCATTATCTATACATAATACGATTTCTATTCTCATGTTTCATACTGATTATTACATTTTTTTCGAGTGATATTTAAGTTTTCTGTTGCATTTTAAACAACCCCTAGCTAGTAGTAAGCAACGTCGTATGAAGGGCTCCGTAAATTTAGACCACCTGGAGTTCTTTAGCGTGCACTGATATTGCACACTGCACGGGCCTCTAGAAATCTGCCTCCATCGAAATTCAACGGCCAGGATTGAACCCGCGTCTTTCGGGTCAGCAGCTGAGTGCCCTAACTACTGAACCACTGAGGTGGCTAAGTGGGAGCTTAAGCGTCCCTCGTTTTTTTGCCACGATGTCCATGCGTTCCGTGTGCGAGAACACTGCCTCACGAGTTCCAACCGACTCGCCGAGTTTTTCTCCAGCTTGCCTTTGAGGGCTACCGTAGCCAAACCCGCACTAAAAGATCAACTTCACAGGCCACTGCACGAGACCACAATGCTATCGCCGCAACCTATCTCGCCTTAATGTGCAATGCACTTTCGAGCTGTGCATTGCACATCGTCTTCATCAACTAATACCACTATCCTACTAATATAGACACACTCGCGCTGTGCATTGCACATCATAGTGTTCATCAATTAATAATACCATCCAACTAACATAACACTCCCGCGCTGTGCATTGCACATCGTCGTCTTCATCAGCTTATACTGTTATCGAACTAATATTGCCGCCAGACGTGCCCATGACCCAGCAATGCAAAACCATTAGACAACCAGGCTAATCACATTCTTTCGCATGTCTACTCGGTTTAATTACGTTGAAACATTTGCACTTTTTGTTGCACATGGATTTCACTTCAGTGCCACTCCGATTCCGCAAATTTGGTTGAAGGTGTGTCACACGGGTTCAGTGCACTTTAATTCGTATTTATCCCTTCTTCATGGTGCAGTTCTCTCTGCAATCGACGCTATGAGCATATCGTACACCCAGTAAGCAAGACGAGACTTGCCTCTGGCACGAATACTTTTTGCGAGTAGTTTCCGGTTCTGCAGGGGTACCCTGGGCGGTACCTTCCTGCTCTGGAGAAATGATTGTCCGGATTCCTTGGCTGGTACCAACGCCCCGCCATCGTGAACGACACAGAATACATGGTGTCGATGCCGTGCGTCTTTTGCAGGTGCCTCACTGCTGCCATGGAATCCTGCTGTGAAGCGGCAGGAATAAATGAGCGAGACTTCATTTCTCGATCGAAAAAAGCACGGATTTTTAAGATATATAGTGTGTTTATATTGTTTATTGATGTAATACATAGTTATCCCCCTTGAGGCAGGGCAAAAGGACTGAACACATCCTCCTGACTAGGCCCTGGCCTCAGAGGACACCGACGGTGCAGCAACAGTGGCGCGTCAGCAGTTGCTCTCCACAACAACAGTTATACAAGAACAAGCAACACTATCCAGAATATTGTACTGTGTCAAAATGTACATATGAAAACATATTGTAACAGTGCTGTGCAAAACGCAAAAGGAAAGTAAAAAAAAGTTGGTTTAGTAAATTTAAAGGCAAGCAATGAAAAGAATGCTTTGTTCGGGGTGGGAGTAAGAAGTAAAAAGAAAAAAGAAAGATCACAAGACCGCGCATATGGCAAAAATAATCTCTTCAGACACGTTTCCCTTCTGCTAAACAAGCCGATATCGAGGAATCCAATGCATTGATTTAAAAGCATCACTTCGACGCTAAAACTAGCCAAAACAGCAGCTTGGGCTTGTTGGTGAACCAACATGAATTAAGAACGTGGGAAACACAGACGGGATACATAGAACAAGAACACACAACGAGCGCTGTCTCTCTCTTTGAAAGAAAGCGCTCATTGTGTTTTTGTTCTATGTGCCTTTGAAAAACAGCGCTCGTTGTGTGTTTTTGTTCTATGTGTCCCGTCTGTATTTTTTGCGCTCTTACTTCGAGAGGTCTAAAACTAGTGTGTGCAATAAAAGGAATAAATGAGAGAAGAGATATAGTCAAGAGCTGCTGAGAGTTTTCGCCACGCTCAGAGGAAACGCCGTACTCTAATTACAGCCAACAATAGCATTTATTTCAATCTAGAGAAGAAAAGAGGCCGGTATAGATCTCTAGGCGAACGCGAATTGAAGGAAGCCTCTTTCGCACACTCTAAAACCGAATTAACCTATATGGAAGTAAAAAGGGAATAAGCTTCCCTTTTACGGACACCCTTTTAGGGGCTGAGTATGTTTCTGAAGTACCGGGGAAGACATTGTTCAGTAAATATACGGAATGCTTACTCTTGGCAGCGGAGTCATATTCCCACCGCAAAGCATAACGATGAACCTAGTAATGGGAGGAGGCTGCCTCAGGGCTCTACCCTAGGGCTCTACTCCAGGGCTCGAGTAGAGTACCTTTCCCCTTAAAGAGAGTGCGCTACAGGAGAGCTTGCGGCTATTTTTACTCCCATATGGGATAACTCGTGTTTAGAGTGTTGACCTTCATAACAATCAGGGTTGGAGTGTGTCATAACAATATGCAGGCGCTTCCAGTTAATCGATCGTTCACTCTACCCAGTCATACCATAATGATGTTGATGGTTTGCATAATATGTCACAGGGGCAAGTTAGCCAGACGGCGTCAAGGCCTACCGATTTGTGCGCCGCGATGTAATTGAGTGAAGTTTATAAAGGACTACATGCAGAAACATGTAAACAATGCTAGGGACCGAATAAATATTTTATCGCATATTGGAAGACGAAATGGAGAAAGCGCTCTCTCACAAAGCTCTTCGCCGCCCTTGATTTCGCAGGAAGGCTGGAAATCTGGGCATGGGTCAGGGACCACTCATTTCCTCACACCTGACGGACAGTCTGACTTTTAGCAAGTTAAAAGCTTCGCCTGAGAGCAAAGAGGGCAGAACAGGACTTAAGTTTGAAGACAACTCCTGTTGCGGAAGCGAGTTAACTGAACACATCACTAATTTCGATAACACCACGGTTTTACAACAAGGTTTGCCATTATACAATTTGCCGTTCTCAGACTAGCTGTCCTGGGGAGTGTGAGGTAAAAATCTCTCAAGCACTTGAGATAATTCAATGTGTGAAAATTTAGGGCAGGTACTGATATAACTAAACTTAGTTCTGTAACTACTATATAACATTATTATTATTATTATTATTATTATTATTATTATTATTATTATTATTATTATTATTATTATTATTATTATTATTATTATTATTATTATTATTAACTCTGATGGAAGCACCTTGCAATAAGAAAACATTGTTTCGCGGGACCCGCCGTGGAGGATCAGTTGTTGTGGCGGTTGGTTGCTGAATACAAAGGTAAAATTTCCGGAAATTTTAAGTGCTCCTGAAAATATAACGAAAAAGTTTTTTCTCTCACTTAGATATTAGAAGCATAGGTAAGATACTTAGAAGAATATGTTGGTAAGTTACAAGCAGATACATGAGAAGTTTGAAACCAAAAATACGTTTTCTTTCTTTCTTTTTCGCATATATACTCTACCGCCTGGTGCTTTGGCTTCGAAAAGACTCGGGGCTATCTCGCGTGTGCTACCCATGGTGAATACCTTTGTTTGCACTCAGCCATATGGAGACTGAGAAGTTTAGGAAGTTTAGGCAGTTTGTGTGAATAAGGTAGCCGCGGATGGTACAGGACTGGGTAATTTGAATAAATGTATATGTTACGCTTGATCTTGCCGAGTTTCAGTACTTCGGTAGCATGGGGAAATTGCACCCAATTTTGGCCCCTTGTAGTATAAGAGCAACAAATACGCTATGCAGCATGCACCTTGCAGGATTAGAAACTCAGGCAACTGATTGATGTGGAGCTCACCAGAGTATGTATGTAGCTCAGGTTTTCATAATTTCTGCCCTTAGTAATCCTTAAAGTTGGCGCAAGTATGAAGCATTCAGTGATGTTGTTGTCGCGGTGAGATAAGTGTCCAAGAATCACCACTCCTCCCGGAATGAATGTAGTCCTGCAAGTACAGCATGAATATTAAATGCCAACTGCAAAAAGAAATTTTGCCAACAGCTCCTTTACGGGGTACTTTGCGACGCTTCGGGAACAAAAGACTCCGAACACTTACGGTAACACGACAGGGATAACGTATGACATATGATAAGGCGTTTAAGGCATGATTGCATCATACAAAATAGGATGAGGATTAATAAAGGAAACTGCAGCAAGTCTAACAATCTCTGTGCCGACGCGCTTCTTGGAAGTGAAAGAAATCAAAACATCGAGCGCTCACTTCATGTAATCCGCCACTTGATCGCAGGTCGTTTGAGGCCGGCAGTAAAGTCCGATGACCGTGTTGGAAGCATTCTTGCCTTCCGCAACCGCGATTTCTTCAACTCCTGCGAGACATTGTGCTATAATCGCAGAGCTTGAGCTGAACTTTGACCATAACGGCCACAGCCGCCAGCAACACTCAAAGACGTAACGTTTTCGTACTCTGCCACAGCTACTTCCGAATTTCAATCCCCCGCTGTTCACACCAGCGCAAGTAACTAGTACTGCTCCACGCGCAACACAAAAAAAAAGAAAAAGGAAGAAAGAAAGTAAGCAAAGTAAGTAAGGTAAGGTAAATAAGTAAAGTAAGTAAGGTATGTAATGAAGTAGAGTAAAGTAAGTAAATACACTACAGGAAAGAAGGAAGAAAGGAAGGAACTCTATTGTGTCCTGCCGATATCGAAACATTCGAATTTTTCTCTCAACCCTGAATCCGACTACTAAGATTGAGGCTGCCTGCCAGCTTGTAATTGGCGCATGCGCCAGCACAGGGGTGCTTGTGATGTTGAGCCTATTAATTATGGCTCACTGGACGTAAAAGTTGGCAAAGATTTATCTTCAAACATAAAAAAGGGCAGCGAACCATGAGCCGCGCGGGCGACAAATAAAGCATCCTTGTACCAAAATGCAACTGTTGATTGCCGCAATACGCAAACCCACTAACGTGTAGACAATTAAAATTTCGCTTACCTAGAATTTGCTGCTGTTATTTATTTATTTATCACATTACCCACAGCGCCGGTTTGTTATTACAACGGAGGGAGAGAGTTACAATAATCATACAACATAGTGACAGGAAAAGAAAAAAAATACAGAAAATACATTGCAGCATAATTTGATGTAAACACAAGTATAAAATTGCAGCAATGCGGCGCACTATTCATTACATTTCGTTGAAAGGACTTCCTGGGGCAACTTATTTCATTCATTTATTATTTCTGAAAAAAAGGACCACATTTATTAAATCAGTTTCTGCATTTAATTTCGTTTACTTTGAAAGGGTGGTTCCTTCTTGCAGACATATAGTCTGGCGGATTAAATAATGGTCATGGTCAAAACCTGTTTTAGAATGGTATATACTATAGAAGAATTTCAGGCCTTAGTAATATCTGCGTCTCTGCAGTGAGACTTCTGAGCTGCTGACACACTGAAATTTCTCCTGTAAGTATTTGGCTTGCGAGCGGCAGAAATATGCTATACTGACTGTTGAGTTCAGAAAACTTTTCAGGCTCTACGATCAAACTCACCAAGTAATTCTAGTGTCTGAATCGTAAAACTCCAACGAAGCACGCACATGCACATACAACACGCCAATAGCGCTATTCAAGGTCATTATATTGCCGGGTCATCTAGACGCATGTTTGTTGAAATGGTAAGCTGTTTACCGGCATAACTGGTTAGCTTTTTTTTTTGTCAGTGCGTTTAGCAGCATCTTTCTGCGCTTTTTCGAGTGGACACTTACTTTGCTTTGAGAAAATAAGTTCGTAAATGCTCTTCGTACAAGACTGATGAGATTTGGTGCTTTGTGAGCACAAGCAACACAGGCTTTACAGGTCGTGAAAACACTTATTTGCCACGAATTATTCACGGGAGTGTAATATGGCAACTTTTTAATATAGATCGACACATGCCGTTACAAGAAAACATTTCCGCCCTCTGATGTGCACACTTCTAATTTTTCTTTGGCCCTCCTATGTCGAAGAATATATTGAGTGCTGCTATAATGTTCTTAATTACGCGTCTGTTGACCTATGCTCGCCAAAATAACTCGTTATGTAAAGAGAACAGGAGGTATAGTCTTTTCAAAGCGCTCGTGCTTGCAGAACACGAAAATAAAACATTAAAACTCGAACGCGTTGATCTTTTCATCTTAAACATACTGGTGTTGTCCTTTGTATGTAAAAGGCAGTGAATAACTGTCTCTCTATGCTGCTAAATAGGCTACGTCGCCTGTAGTGTATTTACCTTTTTGAATAGTTATTTGCGGAAGAGAAGTCATTTCTTGTTAAAGTAACCTGAGGCACCCTTGTTTTCTTCGTTTGTAAATAGCAACAGATTTATGTCAGTGTTTTAGCAGCGTTTTTTAAAATAAGTTTTATGAATAAGATTCTTAGAAAAGACAGACTGCCACTGTATATGCTGACAGCGGCGTTACAGTGTTGCTGAGAATGTCTAATATGCATCGCCGCTTTCACTTTAGAGATGCAATCTTATTCATCTTAGTGGCTTGAAATATGGTTTCATGGCAAGCTGCGTCTCTCACTTACTGCCATGCTTCTCATTTCTTTAATTAGGAACGGGGAGTAGCAAAGCGCAGTACACGACAAACCATCTACTGCTCGTGACGTAAGCACCACTTCCTCTTGCTTGTCTCGATTCTTACTGAGCATGAAGACAATTGAACATAAAACAGCTTGAGGAAATGAACATAATCTCTTGGTATGACAAGACTGTAAATCTACTAAAACAATTCCTTCATCCGGTTGAATTTCGAAAAGTGGATTCGATCTTTCTGGACTAAAAAGCGGTGTTTCAGTCATTGTTCTACCGAACCGGCTCAGAGGTTCAGACACCAAACCTTGAGTGCGGTGAGTGCAGACTTCACCACCTGCGGGCTGTTCTTTATGATTAGCTCGTGGATGTTGAGAAAGCCCCAGCCGTAGACGTTCTGCTGCCAGTGGTCCTTGTAGTGCTTCTTGCCATCGACCGACCGGATCTCGTTGGTGAAACCATCGACTGCCCTGGAGGGAAAATTTACGTTCTTGTAGAGGTGACTAAAGCCATTTCTCGATTGACTGTTGCGGCATCGGCCGACCCTGTGCCATTGCAGCCACCTGGAAAGCCACTTCAGTGTAGTTGTGCGGCAGTAAGACACACGAAAATAGCAGAGTGGACTAGTGAATAGAGATTACGTAATGATATCCTAGCTGAGCCCAAGAGGCCGTAGTGAACACAGAAAAGGGCAGGGCACGTTGTGCAGAGGTCATGGTTAGCAAGTAGGTTAGTGTAATGGACTCGGAGGAATAAAATGCGTTCGGGGCGACAGAGAATTACATGGTTAGACCTGCACTGAGCTGTTCGCAGGCTTAGGTTTGCAGCACGTAGCGCAGGACAGGACTCATGGACTTCATTGGAAGAGGTACAACTCTGGAGCGGACGTACTGGGGTTGGTTGTGATAACGATCGGGTAGCGCTAGGACTCGATTGTAAGCAATAGGATTTTGAATCCCGCTGTAGACGAGCCTATTGGTACAGAGCAGAAATCCTATACCCCGATTACTAATAAGCATTTACGATAAATAAAGTTAAGACGCAGTGGCCACTGATAGTTAAAAAACCACTTTGGGCATTGGTTCTGTGCAAAAACTTATTAACTTCCCCTCCAGCTACCGAATACATATTATTCATTCGTGTTCATTGCCACGCAGTACCAGTCCAATGACTTCTACATGCACTATAAAATTTAAAACCGGTGGAAATTATTTCCTCACACTGAGTCGTTTATGAGGTCTTCTCATTGCATTCGTAGCGCAATTCGCAATCAGTCTCTTTAATGAATCAATACAGCGAAGAGAGGCGCCAGCAATCGCGGAGGACAGCTGAACGGGACCTCACACTCACTTATCTATCTTTACAGACATGCCACACAAGATACCGTCAAATATGCTGTCATGTCGTCCCAAAGTACACACTAAAAGCCTAGGATGGATGGATGGATGGATGGATGGATGGATGGATGGATGGATGGATGGATGGATGGATGGGTGGGTGGGTGGGTGGATGGGTGGATGGATGGGTGGATGGGTGGATGGGTGGACGGATGGACGGATGGACGGATGGACGGATGGATGGATGGATGGATGGATGGATGGATGGATGGATGGATGGATGGATGGATGGATGGACGGACGGACGGACGGACGGACGGACGGACGGACGGAAAGCTTTATTTGGTCCTGCATGTAGTGATAATTAACCACGAATGGAGTGCCACATGAATCTCCTCAGGCCTACTAATAAATTACAAAGCGGAGAAAGTCGACGATGGCCATTGGTACGCTTTAACAACGAATACAGCATCCC
Source organism: Amblyomma americanum (assembly GCF_052857255.1). Taxonomy (NCBI): domain Eukaryota; kingdom Metazoa; phylum Arthropoda; class Arachnida; order Ixodida; family Ixodidae; genus Amblyomma; species Amblyomma americanum. The sequence goes on along the minus strand of NC_135507.1, from coordinate 8,113,158 downwards.
CGAAGTGTGGCCAATTTGGTCATCCCAGTGATAAGGGAAAGAGTACTGCGTCAGGACAACCTGGCATGCGAAGGCTGGAAACGTGAGGTTCCGCTTCCCAATGAGTGATTTTTATTATTCCCTACCGTGTACCGCGTTGCGTGGTGCCAGAAATGCAGCCTGACGCTTACGCAAAAACATTTGTGCAGAACGGTAGTTTATAAATTTTTTCTCTACGAATTTTCGTTTCTCGAAATGAAAAATATCATCGAAGAGCGAGAAGGACGCCATGGCTTACGGTGCGTGCACAGAGAACCCGAAGCGGACTGTGGTGCTCTGCCTGGCCGCGTCGAAGAAGGGCTTGAGGTAGTTGTTGGTGAATGTCCCCATGAAGGTGTCCTCGGGCCGTGAGTAGAGCGAGTCGTAGAAGATGTAGTTGCAGTTATCTCCCGGAGGCATCACGAGACCAATGTGAAGGTAGCTCACTGTGCACACGGTGGTGAAGCGACGCAGACCCGGACCTGTTGAGGGTAGAAGCAAGAGGAAAAAAACGCCTGTTGAGGTGATCCGCGCACGCGCAAAAAGTGCTTTACAGCAGAATATGACCTCAAGAACAGGGTATGTTGTCTTCTGTCCTAAGAGCAATTAATGGGCGCGCTTCCTTCATCCTCGGCCGTTGAACGTACATTGCTTCACCTACTTCGGTCTGATTGCGTACGGGGTCTCTCTGACAGGTGTGTAACCAGATTTCTTCGAAATTCGCAGCGCGGCTTGTGCGCATTTAGACGTCAACTAGAAGAGACCCAACGCTCATGCTCATATCATTAATCTAATTATTTTCCGCTCGAGCGGCAACCAGATGCTGCTGATTGGCGCCATGTTAAGCGCACTCATCGCATTCAAAACAGCATAGGGACTTTCCAAGCCAATTGCATGAAGGTCTGCTTGTGCCTTAGAAGTCCAATGACGGACTCTGGTCGTCTCATAACTATCTCGGACGACAGTAAGAGTGAATGACAGATTAAAATTGCTTCCTCCACCCGATTTAGAAAGGGACCCACTTACCCCGACAATGTCGCACCGTTATTTCCACGGGAACGCTTGATACTGCGCACCGCTTCACTGAATGGCGTCTTGGTTCCGACGTATATCTTATTCGCATACACGTTGAATCAAAGTGGTGGCGAGCGCCATCTTGCCTAGAGAATTAAAAATGCCGTTTCATCGAAACTTTTTTGTTCCTATTGTGGTTGCTTGTCTTTTTTTTGGATTCTGAGCATTTTTCTTCCTAAGTTCAAAGCTCTATTTCAATTTCTGTGATAGTTCGTGCAATTTCTTCCTGTTCATCTTTACTTACATATCTTCTTTTAGGACAACCTTATCGAGCCTCAGTCTGGAGGGCACTGCATCTTCGAATAATATGTAGCGCTACCTTCTGAATTTCGATCTTACGGCATTTTTTAAGCTGTGATTTTTTTATTTCTATTTATGTGTCAATCGGCCGTCTTGATTTCGTGAACTTCTTTTTTATGCTCACGGTAACCTCCTTTTCCATCTTGTTGTCTCTGCTATGTCTCTCGTAATGCTTCTAGTTTTTTTCTTACACAGCTTGTCTCTGTTATTACTATACAAGAACTTGCAGACTGGCTGCCCACTTCTTCTCATTCTATTTTCTAAGTGTTTCCTCAGAATATTTTGTTTTGTTCATTCTATTTTCTAAGTGTTTCCTCAGAATATTTTGTTTTGTTTTTCACAAGCCTGAAATGACGTCTAACTCTTATTCTCCTTGTATAGCTTTACTTTCTGACTTTCCGTGACCACCTGGAGTTAATCAACCGCTGTCTGGTCAATCTCTAGTTTTTATAGCACGTCTCATTTCGTGTACACTCCCGCGTTCGCAGATGTCAGCCGCGTAACCACAGCAACAATCCGAAGGACTCGAATTACATCATATTTGTTGTACCCCTAAATGATCTATATATGCTTGATAACGGCCCTGTTCACCTTCTTTTTTTTTCTTCTTGAGATGTTCCTCATCGGTCCTTAAGTATTATCTACCTGTATTAATCCAAACGTCCGGAAATGTGTACTTCACGCGTGGAATTTCAGGCCTCGGCATTCGTCCTGTTCTCAACGCCAACTGGTCCACGGATGGCCGATTATCAATAACTCCTAAGCCTCTGGCTACATTAACCTTATGATCCAAACCTGTCTGAGCCACATGACGACAGATGGAGTGTCTGAGAGCATAAAGTGCCTACTCCACGACCATCTAAGGGGCGAGCAGGAGAATATTAGCGGTACGCTTCACCAGCGGAGAGTTCTGCCAACAACACATGCGCTCGTGCAAAGCCCTTGAAACAATTTTTCTTTCTGAAACGAATCATTCGTGCTTGTTAACTGCCTTCTAGCGTGTGTCCAATAGAGATGGACGCCAAGCTGCAGGTTTCGAACATACACAGTCTAGTATGTTGCTTTCTGGGTAATCCTTCTATTGTTGAAGATCTGAGTGCCTCTTTTTTGGCCAGTACTGTGTACAGTCAAGAACACTTTTCCGGAATGCGGATTCTTTATAAAGAAATAATGCTTTCCGAAAACGAAAGTGAAAATGCAAAATATTCCGGGCATGCGTGCTTTATCGGCTGGCACGAATGCGGTTCACTAGCTAGGCAGGCAACGCAGATAAAAAAATTTACAGGGGCACCTACTCACGTTATGCGAATGCAGTGCGAATGTGGTAGGGAATTTTGATGTATTAACATCGAGTTTGGTGTCATTCTTTCATGGTTGCGTTTGCGGCCCCTACACGCATGTCTGCACGCAGCTAGGCATCTCTTCGGGTCATCCAGCCGTGCTTAGATGTTTTACCGAAGGTGTCTAAAGGTGTCGGCACGGACAAATTGAAGACACATTTAAACGTACAGTTGTCACTTCAGGTCTGGGGACGTCACTTCTCTCCAAGCAGTGAATTAGTTTATGATCGACATTTTTTTCCCCGATTACGCTTTTAATTCTCTCATTATTTTTTTTTTCATGAGCCCGCATCCTGAAAGTTTTCTCCGTGTCTGTACTTGTGTAAGACCACATTTTCGCCGTGGTACGCATCCAACCTGAATACACACTTACTCAACCCGCACATAGGGCGTAGTTCTTAGTGGATAGTTAGCACATCGTATTTTGTGAACCTACTATACTATGCTCCTGCTTTTCCCTTCAGGCTATAGTAACGGTGCGTGCATAGTGATGTTGCCGTAACTATTATTACTTAGTCGCGTGCTTGTCTCCATAAGTATCACGTGGCTGAATTTAAACTTCTAAAGGTTGGCTCGTATTTCTCGAGTGAGTTTTATTCTTCGCCGCGTTTCGTGCAGTCGCTGTCCTGTCCACGCGTAATGCCATCGCACTTGCATGAGGATAACGCGTTGACTTCCACTTTGTTGCCGGCCCGCCTGGCTCAGCGTAGCTTCCCCTTGCGACATGATCTCCTATTTCCGACGCATGAGCATAGAATGAAAAAAAAAAAGGCCAGCCCTCACGTTTTGGCGTAGTCGTTTGAGCTGATACGGTGGTCTGCGGGCTTGCTGTCGCCGAGAGCGTAGTGTATGGCGTGGAATCAGTCGCCACCTTGGTCGTACTCATCGAATCAGTCGTGGCCCCAGTCACCGAGATTGTCGCATTCGAGGAAGATGCTGTCGGCGTAGGCCGGATGGTAGCAGGAGGAGGCTGTGCTCGGGATGGATGAGTGGGATGTGCCGTCGGCATCTCGGAGGTGGCCTGAAATTGACGCCAAACAGCGGATCCAATTCGTTGCCCTTTCACGCAAAGGGGAGGGTTATACGTGGAATTCGCCCCGATGTTCCTTAAAGCATGCAAGTTGAAAATTTTGTCGGACGCTTTTCGAACACTTCCACGCAGGAGCTCTCACGTTGAATGCAATCAATTTAAATGAACTGGAAATTGCCTAGTGCATTTTATCATTTTCTTCACTTATTCAGTAAACAAATCATGAGATCTAATGGCCTCTTTAGGGAAAAAATGAATTTAAGTGAGCGTACATGAATTGAAGGGTGGTTAAAACGAGATATGGTGAAAATCTAATAATGACGACGTCGATTGCGGCTGCAAAACAACAAGGAACACAGTCATTTTTCAGACAGTTTGTGGAGCCCAAACAGCAACAGCTAGCATTTAGAGCTGTATTTAGAAGTTGTCTCATAACTCTCAAGAGGGCCAGAAATTTGAAATTACAGTAGATTTCTGTACGGCGGCATTTCAAAAGTCGATTATGGAGTTTAATGTGATTACCGAACTATAAGATGCGCCGAACGGCTCCTTGTAACGTCCGTCATTATAGCTAGAGGGATGTGAAGCCAAGAAACCACTAAATATTATACTCATGCTTCTTGCCATTTCCGATTACGTTTACGTTTGGAAGATGCGCAGGTGCATCGCGCGATGACGACCACGTTGTTTTTTATTTGTACCTCTATACATAAATCGCGGGTAGGCAATGGTGGCACAGAACACCAAGGGCAGGGAAGTCATAAACCAAAAGTTTCCAAATGATAGAGGTACAGGACTACATTACCTGATGTTAATCCTTGGCAACTTTGAATTGAAAATGCCCGGGGCTGCACACCTTATCAGATTTAATATAATGCTGCACAGACAGAAGTAATGGCGTTCGCGATTAGCCGTGGCAAATTATTCGCCCATTAAACTGGTACTAGCGTCCCCACTACAGAGAATCCAATCGCATATATAAATAAGAGCAACGTTCCACAAAGTAACGATTTATTCACAATATTCGCTCAAGTCAGGTATTTCAGGTGCATATTAAGTGAGCAATTTTTCTAATTCATCTCATTCAGTCAGTTCGCCGTCAGTAGAGACGTGTGGGTTTATAGTTCTCTTTTTGACTTGCTAATCGGAAACAGAAGGACTGTGTGTAGGGGAGTTCTGATTTTACAGTTGAGCAAGTCTTACCGCTTAATACGTGTTTCAGTGGAGCCGCATGCCCAAGCGAGAATCTTCAACCGGTTTCAGAACATTATTAATATGTCATCTAGATTTACACGTGTAGCTGTGGCTTAGGAAGTTTCATTATTTCGCCTAAAAGCAGGCTCAGGGAAAACTGAGCTTGTCCTGTATTGATTTGGCATTGTAACGAAAAATTGCCTAGGCCCGCTTAGTGCGAGTTCTTTTACCTATAAAATGCCAAAAACGAAAAAGAGGTGTCGCCACAGCCAGCTGCTTATATAAAGGAAAATCAATGCCGTCTTTAACTGTTTCTCACGCTAATCTATAAGCCTGTGCCAATGCGCCCTTCATTTCGTAACGGCGAAACCGAAGTTCTTTTTGCTGCTGTGGTCGTGAGCTCAAATTGATTAGGGGGTGAAGAATGTTTCATTTCTACGTCTTAGATTCTTAGTACAAAATTCACCTACAGCGTCCTAATTCCACATATTTAGAATGAGCCGCCGGTCGGCTGTTACTCATATTAAAAATTCAATAGCGTTCTCAGTCTAACATTCAGCACTGTATGAAATTAGTATTTCACAGGTTGAACCTCCGTCAACTTCCCAGTTAGCTCGCTAGTTGAATTCTGTGTCTCAGAATAATGGTGAGTTGGACGAGTTAGATGCAGTTCATTTTGGCGCAACATTGAGCGCGGAGGGACGAAACACACTGGAAGGGGAACAAGACAGGTGCCGTCTCTCAAATAAATTTTATTATGAAGGAACGCAATATATATACACAGATAAACGACGTAGGTGCGAAAGGCACACAGTGCATAGATAGCACAGAGAGCGCTATAAACTCCAACGTGCAAAGAAAAACAAACCGAAGTACACTTGCGCGCCAGAGATCAACAGGTGACACATCATGAGGCGTCTAAAAATCCTATCTTCTTTTCATACAACGTGATGGAAGGAGTGCAAATAACGATTTTTTTTCTTCCCTCAGCTTGTTCTATAGCTTTTGAACTCTGGCCCTCACTCTTAAAAAATGCGTTAAACAGTAGCGCCGTGCTTCCTATACAAATGACTGTGACTGGAGTCCAAAGAGACTGAAAAGGACATGAACAGAGTGGGCTGTCAACACTAAGTCAGGGTATGAAAATGGTTCTCAAGGAAATCGACATTAGTAGATCCGCGCTGAGTTCCACTTGAGTGCCTGTAATCTAGTTTTCAGTGTACAGTGACGGAATGCACTATAAGTGTTGCCACGAAACGAGCTCAGTACGGGCACGTTTAAACCTGTAGTGAAGGCGATAGTACAACCACAGCATCGCTCATTGTCACCTGCAACCAAAGGACGCTGACTGTAGTGCGGTTTTTGTTACATTGCACTTGAATGCTTTGTATTGCACGCGTCAAAAATACTTGCTCTCCGGACGGATGGTGGACATATCACTTTCCATCACCACCCAGCTCCGAGACCGTGTTTTGAGAATTGAAGGGAATACTTGTGTGTGCCCCGCCGCGGTGGCTCAGTGGTTAGGGCCCTTAGCTGCTGATCCGGAGTACCCGAGTTCGAACCCGACCGCGGCAGCCGCGTTTCGATGGAGGCGAGACGCTAAGGCGCCCGTATGCTGTGCGATGCCAGTGCACGTTAAAGATACCCAGGTGGTCGAAATTATTCGGAGCCCTCCACTACGGCATCCCTTTCTTCCTTTCTTCTTTCACTCCCTCCTTTATCCCTTCCCTTACCACGTGGTTGAGGGGTCCACCGATATGTGAAACAGATACTGCGCCATTTCCTTTCCCCAACAACCAATTTTCATTTTCATTTTACCAAGTGTGTTGTCCGCCGTGTGCTGCAGCTCGTGTTGGCGCGAGCGAGTGCCTGCTGCAGACTGTTGCTGAAAGACGGACAGTCCACGCTTGTGCATACACTAAAACCCTACCGGTAGCCCCACAAAACAATTAGCGTGACTATAGATATGATCCATGATATCTGATACCTGATACCTGATTTAATATCTGCTGCGGGTCCTTAGACCCCAAATATTAATCTTATTTTTTTAATATGGCGGAGTGCTCGGCTTGAAGCACTCTGGCACTGGTCCTCCCGGTATTGCACTGCCTGCGAGATCGGCTCGGCGTACACCAGCGCGTGCCTTTTCTTTCCATCTTTTTTCTATCTTTCAAATATCCTACCGTCAGCACCTGGCAGCGGCTGTGGCTCGGCTTGAGCCAGTGGGCAGGCCCATGCACTTCCCTTTTCTTTCTTTCTGTCAGCAACACTAGCAGCAGTATACATCCCATTCTAAGCGAGACGCTTTCTGCCTTTGAGGCAGCCGCATCTTTCTCGATAATGCGACATGGCAGGAAATATTAAACCCTGACACTTTCTATGGCAACCGAAACTTGCCTGCGTTGTTGACGACCCATCCCCAGGCTTTGAGGATCCGGGTCCCGACGAGTACGTTTGTTTGCGGTCTTCCGTTACTCCATTGTCCTCCTCGTCTGTTAAAGAGAATGCGTTATAGGTGCATGTGAGTGTTTTGCTATGAGCACCCTACGGCAAAAATTTACAAGCCATCAATTTTCCTTATGATTTTAGAATGCTGCGAACGGGTCCTTTTATATCGTTGGCAGTATTATGGATTCCCCGATCTCCACAGGAATTCTAGCGCTCACTGCTGGGGCGGCGTTTCAGAAACTCACTTTCAGGTTATCCATTGCCAATCTATGTTTTACATTTGGCGTTCATTGTCCCCACGTCTAAATACGTTGCTTATCCTAAGAATCCCGTGTGGACGAAACTACAATAATTGTAATAATGGAGTAATTACTCATTGCCATCCACCCAAGCGCAGCCATACGGCTATCTATTCCACCTTGGTGGATTCTCCGAAACATATAACCTATGACAATTGAAATATCTAAATTTTGTTTTCACGTGACTCGGCGCCTGGCATTCTGCAGTCATCACGAGGTGAGGACTCGAATCCACGAGGCTGCATTTTGATATAAGCCAAATTCAAGGTCGGCGCTGTATTGTGGTTGTCGTGCACGTTAATAACCAGCGATTTCGCTATTTTTATAATGTACCGTGTTGTCTTATGTTCATACAGCCCACGGGCGCTCCGTCCAGGTTTCCGCTAGGCCTTAGCACCTTGTCAAACGTGAGCTGTATCCGCAAGCCAAGCTGGGAACTCGAAAAGTATTGTCCTGGTACTAAGAGTGTGCTCACTGATGACTAAGGTCACAAATTCTGGGGATTACAGTGGACGCTGCGAGCACGAGTCAACGCCACGTGCGTGCTTTTCACGGGATCGCATTTCAACCAAACAGCTCTGGAACCCGTCGCTGCGTCCTCCTAGGTTCCCGTTCACGTAGCGAGTCTTGTTATATCGTAACAAGAAGGGGGGCGAGAGATGACGGAGCAAACCCCTCACCGCTTGTGAGAATGTTGGTGCCGGCGTAGATACCGGCGAGTAGGGCGGCAAGCAACAACAGGCAGCAGATAGTGCCCACCATAGCGAAGAAGCGCTTCTTCTCCCTGAGGAAAAGGAAATGCAGAAGAAAGGCCGCACGTCTAAATGGAGAAAAGAGTGAACTAGTGTCATTTGATAACTAAGAACCTTGATTGAATTAATGAATATGGTGCTTACAAATACTGATTTTCAGAAATATACCAGAGTAACAATAATTAAAGAAACTGCCACGCATAAGACGATACGAGCTATAGGAAGAAGCGGAACACTTAGCGCGGTGTGTGACACTTAGGTTATTCTATTATGGATACCCACCGACTTGCCCAGTTTACTATTCTACAAACAGGAGTAAGGTAGTTGTATGCGCAGAGCCTCATACAGTGTTGTCCCGACTGAAGAGTTCATTTGATCACAAAAGTGACATGACGGTTGAGGGGACCTGCCCTGCAGCCCCCTGTGTTTGCTTTACCGCGAGGCACCGTGCAGCAGCAGTCTCACCCCGAGGATGAACGCATTTCCTTGTCAGTTACATTAACTGGCAAGAGAAGGCGCCAGCGTCGCTGCGCGGGAGACTGCTGAAGCCCGCCCGCGGGAGATGGGGGATTCGGCTGGGATCGTCGGCGCGGGCGGACGTGTCGCTCGCGGCTCCGCTCTTCGCCGGCGGGGCGAGGAAGCGACGGGGAGACAGGCAACCGTACTCGTCCCGTCCGGCCTTCGGAGGATATATCCCTTGCCCTAGCGCGGGCGAACATTCGCTCGGAACCTTGCTGGTGAGTCGGACGTCCTCGATTCATTAGCGTACCTTGTTGCTAGCTGGCGTTATTGTTTCTGTAGCAATAAATGCCTGTTTGCGTCAGCCAGTGTGTCGTTCCTTTGTTCCTTCAGAGCAAGGCCCGCCGTGGTCGGCGAGCGCTCGGTAGCGTACGCGATCACGGGGTGGGGTCCGGGCGGCTTTGAACCGTGTCAGACTCAATTGAGTGGGGAGAACGTACTTATCTCCCCAAGTCCACCCACACGGTTTACTAGACTTTATTGTATATTAATTTTATGTCACAGTTTCGTGCATGAGATGTATGGAAGTCGAGAGTTTCGCAGCTCATGTGGTTATGTCTAAGCTCAAGAAGATGCTATGTATGTAAGCCTTCCATAAAGGAGGCAGGTTTGCATAAGCGTCAGTTGCGCGCAAACAAACGAGGTGCAGAAAACGCGAAGTTATTTGGACGGCACTGTCTCGTAAGTATACCAGAACACAATTTGGAATTCATTCGCCAGCGACTGATTGCGACATAATGTGTGGCTGTATATTACACATAACATATAGCACAGCAGCAATGCCACGTACACCTTTATGTTAATCTGTGCCAATTTTTCGGCAAGGCTTCCTTATCATCTCTGAAAACAAATGTCTATTTGTGCAGAGAGAGGGAATCTAAGAGTCATGATTAAAAGCCGCATTTCTCTTATTGCCTCAGTAATCTTTCGGCTTGCAGGTTTAACCTCACCATGTTACATATACAGCAGGTTTAGAATACTCAGCCTTCCACGCGTCGCTTTATTTCGGTCGTGGGCTAAGCATACCCTCGGAAGTCGCGAGCTTAGTATTTTTTATTAAACCTGTTTTCAGTGCCACAATTTCACTCGCGACTGTCGAGACGATTCAGCATTGAAAAACTTCAGGTATGAAAAACTTCGTTTAAATAGAGTAATCAAGGTCATGCTATGTTCCTAAAGAACATCACGAGCGAAGCAAAAACCAAATGCACATTCACAACCACATTAAAACCATGAAAAGAGAGGATAGTCATGGTATTGAAAATATTATGGAAGCAGCCGTGGTACACAATTTGTGCTTTAAGCCATAACAAAGTATCACTATCGCCGTGGAAACAGCTTTGAACTTTGTTTCATCAGACATGCAGTGTAAACAATAGTCTTTATGTAGAGTGTTTTTGTTGAGATCAACTTCATTATTTTACTTGTCATTTACCGGTGATTGTATTGCCATTGTCAGCTATACTTTAGACATGCACAGCGAATTTGAAGGGAGCAACAGGCCACTACAAGCTGCGTGTTCCACTTTTTGTCTGGGCTCCTAAAGACTCTAAGCTCGGCGAAGAATGCACAATTCAATAAAATTTTACTTACTTTTCATCTTCTGAGGATTGAAAATGATATGAAGAAATGAAACAGCATATTAAAATATAGAAAAATTTAATGAGCGGGTAAAAGAAGTGTGCTTAATGCTTCCCAGAAGAAAATTGGATTGAGAGGAAATTGGATTCAGCCCTGATATTGCAGTATCGCCCGAAGCCGGATGTGTGGTTTTGCGTGTGTGCATTATATGAGTAAAGGTACTGCGCAAAAATAATACAAGCACGGACGAGAAGGGAACAAGGACGGGCGCCCGCTCTTGTGCCCTTCTCGTCCGTACTTGCATTATTTTGCGCAGTACCTTTGCTAAACTATGTACGACCAACTCGCCTAACGACATGCACTCCTGAATATATATATATATATATATATATATATATATATATATATATATATATATATATATATATATATATATATATATATATATATATATATATATATATATATATATTAAGATTAAAAAAATAGCATAATTTTCGCTGCCAGCTTAGGTACAAGAAAACGAAGAACGTGGTTCTGGCGCTCGGCTGCTGGCCCGAAAGACGCGGGTTGGATCCCGGCGGCGGGGTCGAAATTCCATGCAGGCGAAATCCTAGAAGCCCGCATACTGTGCGATGCCAGTGCACGTTAAAGAACCCCAGGTGGTCGAAATTTCCGGAGCCCTCAACTATGGCGTCCCTCATAGCCTTAGTCGCTTTCGGACTGTTAGACCCCATAAACCAAACCAAAATGCTAAATGATACAAGGAATCAAACAAGTAGTGTTTAACTAATACTTGCCATTTGGTTGCTCAGCTGGAAAGGAAAACAGAGCATTTACGAAGTGTGAAATGGCGAAAGTACTCAATAGTTCCGTTTTTCTTGCCGCAGCATTTTTTAGAGTTATAAGGAAATACGCCGTTAATTTGCGGTCCGTTTTGCGTTGCGCTGTATTTCAGAATTACTGGATTAAAATTGACCAGGTTAATGTTAGAAAATGAAGATTGAAGTGCATAACTGTCTCTAGATACGCAAAGCAGTTCCAGCGGTAATGAGTTTTATTGCTCATGACTACTCAAATATGCAACAGCTTTTACCTGCGCTGACTCCGTTTAGTCTGCACGGCAGAACGGCAAAAGTGGTAAAGATTAACGGATGTTCTGAGCAGTCAATTCATTTTTTTGTAATCTGATGTATCGGCAAGCATACAAAGTTGAGATACATGCTGAAGAACATAAGACTACCAGTCAATTAAAAATAATGTGGCTTTTATATTGTAGGACCTTGATATTGAGTGAGAAAAAAAAATTCAACTCAAGAGCACTTACATGACACCGAGAGTTCCACTGTTGACATAGGAATAAAATGTTGACACAAACAACAAATAAGAGCAGATCGGTAACTCTTTTGGTGCAACATCAAAACACAAAAACTTGGGTGATAGCAAAACATATATATCAGAAGTACCTTGTCACATGCTTTCCGCGCAAGAACTCATTTGAACTGACCAGCTTGTCCGTAGAGGTGAAATCAGAATGAAATCACTCCTTGCAAAGGTAGCGAAATTAGGGGTCCATTACAAATACGCCTACATACAAAAGAAGTAAACATTCACTAGAACTGAGGGAAGTACAAGGGCAAATGCTTTTTTTTACATAATGTTCACGAAAATGAGGAAGATGTGTGACGCAATCATTTTGTTTGCAAGATAACTTTGCAAAACGCAGGGGAGGGGTTCAGTTACAGTTGGCCTTTATGTGGGTGCAACTGTGGCCACAATATCGTGGCCACGATAGTAAACTCTTAGGGCGACGGCTGAGGCAGTCGCTCAAGTAGGAACCATTTTTACGGGCTGCCCTTCTAAAAAGTTAATTAGGATGTATTTTAGCTTAGAGCAATGGGTATCCACTTATCAGATATTGCATTTCCTGTAATCCTCCGGGCGTTACCATATATGTACAGGGCCTACCGGAAGCTTTGTATAGCCTTTGTCAAACGTAAAGCGCCTATCAGTTTCATTAAACCCCATACTGTGTGATTCCTTCTGCATTGCCAGCTTTCGAAATCTATCGAAGGGGAAACGAACTGTTGTCATCACCTTTACAACACTTTGGGCTTCCACAAATGTTAAAAAAGGCCCACAACACACCTCAGAGGCCAGCTTTTTGGACTCTGACAAATACTGTGCATTTTGCGTCGTTGTTGATCCATTATATGAACTAAGTTGTGTTCGAAAACTGTTAGAAAGCCAACGAACTTTTTCTACGTGATGAAGCGCACAAACGAATGTTTGCGTCGGCTTGCTGGAGACATATTAAAGAATAAAGCTGAAAACTGTTGATTATATTGCTTAAAATGCTGGTATTTTGCCTCAGGTATTGCGTATCCACGTGGTTTTGGAATACATGGATAAATTACTATTATAGCAGTAGAACACATTAGAGTGATTGGGCTAGGCGCTGAAAGGAGAGCGCGTACGGGAAAAGAAACCTAACCTGGAGGTTCCGAGATAAAAATTGCGTAATGATCTTTCTCCTCAATCTAGTATAAGTCGTCAGTAGCCAGAGAAATAGGACATATTTTTCGGAATTACAATGAATCACGTAAAGCTGCATCAATTCTTCCACAAGATAACGATGAGCACGCATCGCATGCTCACGGTACTATCCTAGAATGACCTCATTGTTATCTAAAGAATTACCTTCCTAAGTCGCCTTCTGCCCAAAGATCGAGCCTGTGTTCTCAGTTGCTGTTCCACCAAACATATGTAGATCATCTCCTATCGCTCGCAACCAATTTCCTTGACAGACGTCTCAGGAAAACGCTCACATACTTTCTCTCGATGTATGTTTCCTCTTATTACTGTGAACGATACATGCCTCTCTCTCATGTTACTTCACCTGTAACTCATAGAGACATCACGGAGCCGGCTAGTTACTTCATTACATTTTGCACGGCCGCGACGCCACAGTACATGTATACCTTCTGCTTCCTGCTGCTGATTCTCCGCCTACTGAACACGCACTTGCCCACAATTGCCTGTGCCGACCAATCCCGCCAGCGTACTCTAACCTGTCTCCTAGAATTGTGCGCCTCACAGCAACACTATTACACCTGCACGGCCACATAGTAACCTGGCTTCCTCGTCTTCCACCGGTTGCCGTATCTAAGCGTGCGGCTGTCTGAAAAACTTCTGCGTTATAATGGCTCATATTTTGTACTGCACCAGGTCACAGTAGTGACCTGCAAAATCATCCAGCTTTCCCTCATTCAATAACACATCATGCGTTCACCGCGACATGGTGCATGCCTTGCGCCTGAAGCCATATGCCACTCGTCAATGAACAGAAACGCCCCAATCACGTATTTCTGTTGTCGTATGTCAGTGCAATGGACGTTGTAACGTCGGCGTACAAGTGGACGAATTGAAGAGCTGTGCGCGTGCTGTGTGCCCAGGGTTTGCTGCGTGCTGGCTTAGCTGCTTCGCTTTGATTACGCATTTAGCCGTGGAAGGTTCTCTCAATGACACCACTATAGTTTTTAACCCGTCCGAGACCAAGATGGATAACACAATCTTAGCTTTAAACCTCAAGAATTCGCAGCGGCGTATATGTACACCCGTAACAACACGTTAATGATGGAGAAAATTGGCAAGAAAATTTAATTTCACTCCTGCCTTTCTAGACAGCTTCAATAGATATTAGCAATAAAATTGTGAATATGCAAACTATTCACTGCAGCATAAGACGTCAAGCGATGATAGGGTAAAGACAAGGGCTGGTTGGTGATTCGTGACGAGGAATTGCAGCAAACATGGCTCTGTACCTTTTTTCTTCTGTTTTACCTGCAAATCTTCACCAAACAATTGCCTATGAATACAAGGAAATAGAAATTGATCTGCTTCCTTCCATATTAAACATCGAACGCTGGTAGAGTAGATTGTATGGCTACATCCGTGGGTGCCATCGAAGGCGCAGTACTTACTCGACGACGCGTCTGCGCCCCCACCTGTATCTGAAATTAAAAGAAAGGCACAACTTACAGGAGGAGTAACATAAGTCTTTGCTACCTGAAGTGACGTGACGCAGAGAAGTGACGTGACGCCTTCTATTTTTTACTCCGTAAGCGGTGCGACCACCATTAGGCGAAAATGCCGGCGTGTGTCTCTGCGAGACCGCCGAGTTAAGCCTCCAGCGCCTGCAAGCATGACCACATCCTCCGCCCCCCCCCCCCCCCCCCCTCCCCATTCTGGAGAGGTGGCGAGAGGCAGAAAGACAACCGCAGCTACATCCCCAATCGAGTGGCGTGTCTGGAAAGTGATAGCGCTGAAAGCGAGCGCGAGTCACGGAATCATATCAGCGAGCGCGTGTCATTGGCTGATCCAACGTGGGACGCCAAGCAAGACGAATTTGGCATAATGCAACAAATGTAGAAGCATTTGAAAGCCATAGATACGGCCAAAATAAAGGAAAGGGCAAATGAAACAAATATGTAAAGAATAAAATTTTTACCGAGCCATAATGAAATCAGGAAGATAATGAGGAAACAAGAAAATGAAATAGAAAAGCTTGAAATGCAAAAGTATCATCTTAAAAAGCGCATTACGCTTATGCAGTTCGTCGCATTACACCACTATAGTGTCTGTCAATTTGTAAGGTCCTGTAATCAACTCCTCCGTTTTTCCTATCGCCGCGCTTGTTACTGTGTACGTTCTCCGAAGTCTTTTGGACATGTGTGGCATATTTCGGAGCCGCGCGAGATTACGTTCATTAGTGTAAAACTCTCATTTGATGGCCTCATGTAACAAACTTCTGCGATAAATCTTGAGTGTGTAACGTCGCGAGCTGCACACCGTCAATATACGCACTGTGTAAGCTTGGAAAAAAAAATTTTTCGACTTGTTTTTGTTGATTCGAGACAAAAAATAATCTAAGCTGTCAATTAATCACTACCTTTGCCAATCAACGGACACGCTAGTTTTCCTTTTTTCTGCAATATCTGCGGCGTTATTCTTTCGCCTATGGCGACATCATACTTTGGCCGTTAGCCACTTTTTGGTTTTCAGATTTTTCCGCTTTTATAATTGTGTTCCTTGTTGTCTTAAAAAGCTGTTATCGGTATTCAGACAGAGAGGTCCCAGAAATACGATCCGATAGTCAGCGCAAAATGCTCGGAAACCCTCCGGAGTTCCGCTGTAAGGAAACCTCATTGTTCGAATAATGGCTGTTACAACTGGTGTCTCTTGAAAGCAGAAGCCACGAACAGCTGACATACTCACGCTAATGACTGCGTATAATGAACAACATTTACGGAACTAATTTAATGATTCTTTCTGCTCGTCACAAGGAGGCGAACCACACGACAACAGCAGCGAAATAGAAATAGAAATAGGGAATCGAAATAGAGAACGGAAAAGCAACCAGGACCGAAAGTGGTAAGTTTGGCCAAAGAGACGGGCTGTTTCCAAGTAAACCACCTGCTAGCACCTTTGCTGGTAGCATCACGCGGGCAGTCACGACAGATAACAAAACACGTTGTGGGGCTAGTTGGTGAAGCATGGCTTCTTAGTTTTCTTCAACATAGGACGGGTGTTGACTCGAACTTGTGGGTTTCTCAGTAGGCACAGGCCACTACCCACCGCGGGTTCGAGCTTCGCGCGAGCCAAGGGCCCCGATCAGCCGTCACCACACGCACCCTGGGGCACCGCTGCGGCGGCGTTCAACCTCTGCAGAGAGGAGAGCGGCTCGCCGCAAGAAACAGGCCTCCAAGTTCACAAAGGAGACGTTTATTGACGCCGTCCTCCAGCGGTACATACACACACTCAACAGTCACCCCGTCCCGGGGCGCGCTCAGAGCAAGGCTCCGGTGCGCGCTCGGGGCAACAAGAGAAATGCGCGCCGCTAGCACGCCGCTGCAGGAGATTGTCCCCGCGGCAGTGCTGTGATCTCTCTCGTGTCGGCCGTTGGGCCGTTTGCGAGAGAGAGTGAGCAGTCAACGCAAGGTGCGCCTGTCAGAGGTCGTTGGACCCCTGGACAGGCTCGAGCCGCGGCGGATCAAGGACCCACGCTGGCGAGCTCGAGTATGAACTGGTCCGAACGGCAGAGGCCGGCCCGGACGAACAGTAACGTACGCACCTTACGCTGTCTCGGAGGGGTCTCTCTCTCTCTGGGCCCCGCTTGGACGGTCGCGCGCCGCTGACCACCCAAAACGGGTCCCGAATTCCCGCCAAAAGTCACCAATGGCAAAGGCCCTTGGGAAGCCGGGGGCGTAGCTGCGGCCGAATGACAGCGATTAGCCACCAGCCGTCTCTCCGCTACCCGAGGCGGGAGAAAGGGAAAGAGAGCGACGCGGGATGCCGCGCAGACACCACGGCGGGAATCTAGCAGGCTTCCCACAAACTTTAATGAAGCCGACATATTCTAGATTTGTACACAATGAAGGACCAGAGCGCATGCGGGTGGGAAATTTCCGGTAGATTAGAGAGAGCATACTGCATGCTCTCGTCTATTTATTAACCTGTATTCCCTGTCTCGCAGGGAGACTGATGTGGTGCTGACGCACATGTCGCCCCCTTTGTTTAATAAAAAGCGCTTCGGATAATTCGCGTGCTAATCTGACCTTACTTCTGCTTAGAATATTGGTACGCTTAAGTCGTGGTTCACAGTTTTGATCGTTCTCATCTTTGCAGGAGCGGCAGTGAGCGGAAACAAGTCGGAAACGTTACCAAGTGAACGTTCATGTTCCCTGGCACGTTCGTTCACACGGCAGCTACTCTACCCGACATATACTTTGCCACATTTAAGGATGATTTTGTATACCACACACGTGGCACATCGCACGTACGCCTTTGTGTGCTTCGTCCTGCAGCCGGAACTGTCAGGGCCGCAACGGCTGACATTGGGACACATCTTGGCCAATTTACATGGCGCAGAGAAGACCAGCGGCACGCCGTACTTGTTGCCAACCCTTTTCAGGTTGTGGGACGCCCTATTAATGTAGGGGATAACCACTGGCTTGGCGCTGCGCGACAGAGTGAAAATTACCGAAAACACATCAAACAGCCTGGAAGGAATGCAGATTAATATGCAGTAGAAACTGTGCATAGTTAACTCGCATATTGGGCGCTAGGCTTTTTGTCCGTAGCTCTATATGGTGGCACAGTATATTAGCAAGCAGTGAAAGCGCCCAATTTATAGAGACACAACCTTGCGTCGCGAAAACAGAAGCATTCATGCTCTTCCAACCGCACCCTAATTCACCCCGACTCCAAGGCCTGACCTTCAACAACGGACTCCAAAACCCTGCTCCGAGACCAGTGTCTAGGGCCTTGCTCTAGTCCGGCAGAGCTTGAGCCAGGACTAACTTCATTATCAAGGACGCTGTCAAGAGTCAGCGCTGGTTGTTAGTTGTCGGGCATAGTATGTGCTACCACCCAACACCAATGCGCATAATTTCTGGGACCAAACACAGCGATCATTCTAATTCAAAACCAGCAAGGAAAAAGGCTCCCTAAATGAAAAATGCGTCCCGTGTTGAACTGGCGACTCCGGGCAGCGTGTTCATGCATTTCGGCTCGCTTACCCATCGTCGTCATGGTTTTTGCCGACGTGGTATTTCTTGAGCGACGAAGACAGAGTGGAGCCTAGGCACAAGGGGAGACAGCTCAGGAGGTTACTGGCGTCTCTGGAAGACCTGGATGCGGAGTGGGGGGCGCACTAAGAAAAACCGGTCCGACGGCAGCGCAGTTCTTCTGTGCGTGCGCAGGAAATTCTGGCTGCACGTGAAGAGTGCGGATTCCCTCGAGCAGGATTCGTCGTCTTTTGAAAGCATTGCATGGAAGTACCGCAGTTTATTTGTTTTGGCGAATAGATCAAGGAACAGTCATTTTTGTCATCCACCGGGAAGCCAAGAATAGAATTAGTGTTTTAATCAAATGCAATAATACTGAAACTGTTTTCAGGAGCAGTATTCAATGCAACGTAGAAGAATAGCATATAAGTGGCGTACCCACAAACAAGGAATTTTTTTCAAATTTAGATGAACCTGAGCGTCGTTATGCATCTAAATAGGCTAGCAGTATCTTCGTAGTTGAATAGAAATTCTTCCTCGTCGTCACCAATATAAGTGCTGTTTTTGTAGCTGTGCAACTGTCCTGAGGCAAGAGAATTCTGGAACACATTGAGGTTTTCCCCTGACCAATAGGTCTTCTGTCCTTGAACACACAACTTTCGTTCTTGCGCACAAAACGAAGCCATAGTTTACCGAGACCTCGGCGTTGAAAAGAAAAAAAACTTGAGGGACACAAGTTCAGCTAAAGAGTGTGACGTAGTAGCGTTAAAGGGTCCCAACAGTCACTTGGAGGCCCCGTGGCGCACGCTGCCGCAGACATCGACACAACTGGCGCGGTAACGTACGGCTTTATTACATATCATTGTCCATATTATTTTGTGGTGCTAATTGGGGACACTAATTAGCTACGTGTTCCTTTAATGCAATTTGCCTACTGTGGGGTCTGAAGTGCTCGTACAAGGCTTCCACTAATACATCTTAAGAACGTTCTTCAGTGTTGTAGATGTAACGTGCCGGCCCCCAAATCAAAAATTAACAGTTCTACTTGTCTATTTCTTTTTCTGTTCTGCGAAACTATTTCCTACGTCACTACTCTCACGACCACTTGGCATTTTCCACTTACTTGGAGAGCGACTCAGAAACTGGGCTATCCGCCGATCGAGTCATTTAAAGCTATCGCGTTACTAGAGAGGCGCAAGGTTATGCTTTGGTCAACGGCCAGTGGAACTGTCGCTCGTCGCTGCTGAACGCGGCAGAGTTTGCACTTGCTCTGAACACTCGCAATATCAATGCGTGGCCAAAATAATATCCTTCGCGACATAGCTGCCACCACCTAGGCCTCGCTCCCCAGTTCAATCGACGGTCGGCCAGCTTGCCCTGGCAGAAGCGAGGTGGAGGGGCAAGAAACGTCACTGACGTCACGTAAAATGCAGCCAAAAGCTGCAATGCGGCGCCGGCCGGACCCGCACAAAAGTTGAAGTTGGCCAACTTTCCATCCGGTCGCCGGACGGGGCGGACGCGCATTGTCTGGACTGTGCACGCGTTCCGTCGTCTGCTCGCCGTGCGGAAGGCGCTAAACAGCGATCGTGCAACGCTCCTTCCTAAAAAATACTCCCATAACCTGCCACCGAAATCTGCTTCTAAGTGAGCAAACTGTAATACGAAAGTGAGAATACGCGCTGCGAGTGTTTCTGCGCGTATATACAGCTGGAGCGAAGCGGTACGGTGGATCGAGTACCCGCAACTCGACACGAATCTCTCCTTTCAGTACGCCCGCTCGTATAGCCCGCTCCAAATGTTAGCTCTCCGGAACCGACAAGCAGATTGTTCTCATTATTTAAATGGTGCAGGTTTGCCTTACGGATACAGCAAATCAAATATTTGCTCTATGACCGGCGGCGATGACCAACATGACGCGCTTGTCGAGGCTTGAGTCGATCTCGGAGGAGAAACTATGTGACAAACCGCAAATTGCTAGTGGGGCTCTGATAGCCTATTCGCGGGGGACTGCTGGGCGACGAGCGAAATTTTCTGTTGGTGCAGATCCGAGCGGTGAGGCCAGCAACACGGCAAAAGTGCTTCTCGCGACGGAGTCGCTCGTCGCATGCCGCCGTCGCATTCGCGTTCGCGTCAGCTTCCGCGTACATGGAGCTCAGCCTTCAGAGCTGGCATGAATGTCTGTAAACGAAAGGGCCCCTCGTAAAACTCTTCGCGTATCCGCATGTTTCCGCGGAAGTGGTATGCGGATACGCTGGCGTGGGAACGCCAGACCAGATCGAGCGGCGCCGCCTGTGAGAGCCATGCATGCTTTCTTGGTGTCCTGGCGGATGCGCGCGGTAACCAATGCTAGGAATCCTCGGCCATCATAGCGACGCTGTTATGCCGCCAGTATTTCCGGGCTTTTGTGTATACATGCCGAGCACGTGCGGGCGGGAGCTCCTCGGAGAGTAGACCAGAGTCATACAGTAAACTCCAGCTAAAGTCATTAATATAACTAAACAAGGCCGTAAACGAGGCTTTATCGTCACAGTGAGTGCTGCAAGGAGAGTACTAACCGAGTATATGTGAGAAAATATGACCGGGTTGGGAATGGAGTGTGTCTCTAGCCGTCGCCAGGCGACTTCCTGGGCTTTGGTTGGGGATCTGTAGGGGGTAAGTAAACATCCCTGTTGAGGCGAAGTGATGGGTAATCTCCTGAAATGAGATCAGTCTGACCCGCAGACCTCAGGTCGGAAGTGTCTACGGCGTGGCCGACGAATCCGTGGGCGCTAGCGTGGGCGGCCTCGTTCCCCGGGTTGGAGGAGTGGGCTGGGACCCAGATCAGGTTAATCTACAGGAGCGAAGATGGGGTGTGACGAAGGAAGAGGAAGGTGTAGGCGATATGCGGCCGTTCGGAAAGTTATATATGGTGCCTTTTGAGTTCCTGAAAATGGTGTCGGCGCGTTGATGCTGGCTATCACTAGGGCGACCGGTACTTCCTCCGCTGTTTTAGGGAAAGTGAGGAGACGGGTAGCGGAATCTCAACTTCGTAACCTTTAACGCTACAGCCTTATCCAGTGAGGCTATAGCCTAGCTGTGCTGCCCGAAGAATTAGCGGGCATTAAATGGGGTGTCGTAGGGCTTAGTGAAGTCAAGAGGACAAATTAGGCGTATACAGTACTAAAGGGCGGGCACATACTGCGCTATAGCGGTCACGGAGTGCCTGCTGACCTTGGGGACGATGAGCTGCCTTCAGCACTAGAAGCACCAGTGCCCATCCTGGGAGTCCGGCGCGGCCAGAGCACCACCTTGCGGATCCGGTTTGGGGCGCCAAAGCCACCGTCCCATGTGGCTATCTACAAACTGCGACTGCCAGTGCGGCCAGCCCTGCACCGCCCCATACAGTGCGGCCGCTGTGGCCGCCTTGACCACGTGACGGCCAGCTGCACCCACCCCAGTCGCTGTCGCCGCTGCGGACGACACCACCGGACTGGTGCCTGTGACGCCTCAGCAACACGGTGCATGAACTGCGGCGGAGGCCACCCATCGGACAACCTGGCCTGCCTCCGTTGGCAGGAAGAACGACGTGTGGCGGCTGCGTTTGCAGCCGCTGCGGAACCAGTGTCAAGGAGGGCCATCCGGTTGGACCACCCGAAAGGGCAGAAATCGTATGCCCAGGCCGTCAAGGCCACAGCGGCTGACCCACCCAGGCCACATCTGCAGGCCCCCCAACATGGCGCAGGACCTACCCATCCCCCACGCTGGTACCGTTCCTCTCCTCCTGAGTGGCCAGTTGGAACAGCTGACGCGGAGCTTGGCGGCCACCCTCCAGGCCCTCACGCAGCTCCTGCCAGCAGCCCACCAACCACCACTGGGCATGGCGCAGGCCCAGCAGAATCAGCCTAGCTATCATGGCTAGCACACCGCAGATGGTTCCCAGACCACGGGTCCTCCAGTGGAATTGTCGAGCACTTCGACCCCGTCTCTGCGAGCTACATGACCGCCTCCAGCTGGAGGAGTACGATGTCCTGGCCCTCCAGGAGGTGTACCTGCAGCGGGACAAACTACACCTGCCTGGGTACATCGGCTGTGGATGCAGGACCTCCTGCCAGCAGTCCTCCTGTCAGGCGGACCCATGCTTCGAGGACCGCCATCCCCGGACCTTCCCGCGCAGCCATCTTCATCCGCAGGATTCTGGCCCAGGCGGAGATTTCGGTGAGTGATGCGGTTGTGGCCCCCATGGAGTTCGTCTGTGTGAGGGTCAGGCTGGGTCGAGTTGAAACAGCTGTGGCAAGAGTACATGTGCGCCCCCAGACCCCTTGGGACGCCGAATCCTTGCCACAGCTAGTCAGTCTCATTGGCGGCGACTGTGTGCTCTGCGGGGACTTCAACGCGGCTCAACCGCGGTGGGGATCCTGCAGGGCGGATCGTCGCGGCCGGGACCTAGTTGAGGCCCTTCGCCGGTACTAGGCTGCATGTTTTGAACACTGGGGTCCCCACGTTTGTCCGTCGAGAGGGCGTCCGCACATGCATTGACCTCTCCATTGGGACGCCGCGATGTGTTTATGGATACATGCATACATACAGGAATTTTATTGCAAGATATGTATATACAGTACATAGCGTGTGCCCGCAGAAGCGCAAGCACTTGTGGGCGGGCCACGGCAGTCACAACAGCATGCGGTCAATACAAAACGCTGAAATTGCACAATTTACAATACAAAAAGAAGAAAAAAAAATTAGCAATAACACAAAGCCGAAATATTACATATAGTTCAGTCAACAAATTTAGCGATTGATAAATGTAACGCAAAGGAAATCTGGAGTTAATAGAACGCGAACAAGATAGAAATGAGAAAGCAATTCAGTATTTCCTTTCTTTAAAACTTTCAAACCACGCTTGCAGTCCAGATTTCACAGCCGTCAATGAATCACAATCAAACACCTTTGCAGGTAGTTTGTTAAAGTGGTAGGGTATATAGAACTGTCGTGTCCTTTTACCATAATGTGTACAAACCCTTGGAACTTTATAACGCGCTATGTGCCTAAGCGACTCTGGTTTTTTATCTGGCTGTTTAAACTGTGCTGAAAAGTAGTTTCTCAGAACTACCACCTGCAAGTAGAAGTCATGCAGAGGAATAACTCCTGCTTTAACCATTCTGGTGTTATGGTCGGACTTCTCGTAAGCAGTGCCATACAATAAATTAGTGGAGATTCTGCACAGGAAACTATCTACCTTCTTAATCTTACAAGGTGCACAAGTACCATACACTGAAACACCGTATCTAAGGATAGATTCTCCTAAAGATCTATACACAGTCTGACGCAAGTTTATAGGTGTAGTGTATTTTATACGATAAAGCTGCACAGAAAGAGCACGGAGTCGTTTTAATAAATAGTCAATTTGGGAAGACCAACACATGTTGGAATTAAGATATAGGCCAAGATATTTAACACTGCTCGAGTAGGGTAGTGGCGAACATTCGCATTTGGCACAGTTGCTACCATGCAGAATAACCGACTGGGTAAGATCAACATTCTTGTGCGGATTTCTGAAACACATTAACACAGTTTTGTTTATGTTTATGTATATTTGATTTCCAGATAACCCGTCTACTATTTTATTGATATCGTACTGAAGTAATTTCAGTGCGAGTGGGCTTGATTCATGGGATATCACTAAAGCTGTATCATCAGCATACTGAAATAATTTTGCATTTAATGTTAGATTAACCATATCATTTACATAAACATTAAACAAAAAGGGTCCCAAAACAGAACCTTGTGGAACGCCGTACTGAATATGAGAAAAAGTACTAAATGATTATTTAATTTTCACTACTTGTTTACGGTGCGAAAGGTAACTTGCAAAAAATTGTTGGTATGGACCACGGAATCCAATACTTTACAACTTACGTAACAAAACGGAGTGCTCCACGGTATCGAATGCTTTCGATAAATCCAAAAATAATCCAAAAACACATTGATTAACATCCAAGTTACCATTGATAAAATCACAGCAATCTTCGAGAAGCTCAACCGCACCAATATTACGAAGGAAACCATACTGTGTAGTGCTCAAACAAGAATACTTCTCACAAAAACATGTCATATATTGGTGCACAATTTTTTCCATCAGGATGCTAATGACTGGAAGTATGGCAATTGGTCTGTAATTTGTTTGATCTGTCCTTTTTCCCGATTTGTAGATGGGTCTTAGCACTGAGATCTTCAGACCTGATGGTATTTCTCCGGTCTTGAAACACCCATTAAGTATATGTAAAAGTACATCTTTAAGTTTAGAGTAATTGTTTCGCAAATCACGCAGTCTAATCTTATCGTAGCCTGGTGGTTTGCTGTCTGGTAGCGTCCTAATAAGGTTCCACAACTCATCTTGATCAACAGGAGGAAAAGCAGCAGAATTAATTGTTTTCTTGCCTTGGTATTGAATGGTAGAAACAACAGTTTGTTTTTTAAGTTTTCTAATGGATGATACAAACGCATCATTAAAAGAATTTGTAATGGTCGAAGGATCTGCTTTCAGAAAAGTACAGAGCAACTTCTCATCCAAATTAGATTTCTTCTGTCTACCGCAGAGTCGTGGGAAGGTATCTGTGCTTCCCTGGTGGCTGCCAGAGGGAGTGCCAGGGCGTGGCACCTGTTCCGGTCGCTACTGGAGCCTCCCATCCAGCGGGCCTCTTACCTGGCCATCGCAGTGGCAGGGGGAATCACTTACCAGGAGCTGGCTGATAAGCTAGCAGAGGCCCTCCTCCTACGGGAGCCTCCTCCTGCAGGGCTCTACCCAAGGCGCAACTACATGCAGCCAGCCTGCAGACATAGACATGCTGCGGACATCACGGCCGTCTGCTCCACGGCCCTCACGAGGAGGAACTCTCCTCTGCCCTGTTGCACTCCGAGCGCCGCAGTGCCCCTGGACCAGACGGCGTCACTTATCAGATGCTGCGGAACAAGCCTGCTCCAGACGTACAACGAAGTCTGGTCCACAGGCGGCCTGCCTGAAGCCTGGCGCACAGCCGTGGTGATCCCGGTCCTCAAGGCGGGCAAGCCACCTGCTGACCTGCTGTCGTACAGGCCGGTTTCTCTGACCTCGACCCCAGGGAAGCCCATGGCCTTGGGGAGGCTGGAGTGGATCGCTGGGGCCACAGGCTTCCTGCCCGAACAGCAGTCTGGGTTCTGGAGGCACCGTTGTACTGCTGGTGCCATAGCAGATATCGTGTCCAGCCTTGAGGATGCATGTCACTCCCGCCACGTCATCTGCCTCACACTCCTGGATGTGAAGGGGACATTTGACAATGTCTCCCATGAGGCAATCCTCGAGGCTGTGGACTGCCTTGGTGTCACCGCCAACCTCCGGGGGTACATCCGGGGTTTCCTGGAGGACCGCGCGAGATGCGTTCGGGCTGGAGGCGCTACCAGTGCCCCCAGGCCCTCATTAGAGGGGTTCCCCAGGGCAGCGTGCTGAGCCCCGTGGTCTTCAACTTGGTTATGGCCCAGCTGCCTTCCAGAAGAACTGAAACTTCTTGTCCGCATTGCCATCTACGCGGACGACATTGCCCCTTGGTGCCGCGAACCACGGCGCCAGAGGGTTCAGGTCATCAGGAACGTACAGCAGGCTATCACCAGGGTCAGCTCCTACCTGGAACGGGTTGGCCTGAAGCTCTCCCCATCAAGTCCGAGGCCATGCTGCTCAACATCCGACCAGGAGCACGCCCGGGGAAGACCTGCGTCAGCGTCGCAGGACGGGAGCTCCCATAGCGGCATTCCTGCCGCTACCTGGGCCTCCTGATTGACCACCACCTCACCTAGCGGCCAGCTGTCAAGGCATTCTGCAGACAGGCAACCAGGGTCTGTGGCGCCATCCAGAGTCTCCTGGCCAGAGTGAACGGCATCACTCCACAAATGGGGCTCCGGTTCTTCTAGGCCATGCAGGGGCTCAGTTCCTGTATGCCCTTTCGCTGGTCCAGATGACCATACACCAGGAGCTGGCTATCGAGAGCTCCCAGAGGGCTGCAGTCTGTCTGTGCCTGGAACTTCCCCGTGGCTCCCAGGTCCCGGCCACACTTGCAGAAGCCGGGATGTGGCCCATGGTGCTGCAGGCCCAGCGGACGGCACTCCGCCATGTTGAGCGTCTGCACCTCGCCCCGGACGGACGTCCCCTCCTGGAGCGCCTCCTCGGCCATCCTCATTCACGAATGGGGAAGGTTGCCCAGGAGCTCGAGCAGCTGGTGGGAGGGCAGCCAGAGCGCCTTTCTCCCCCTCCCCCTCCACGACCGGACATGGGCCATCTGTTCAAGGTGCTCATGCCACCACGTGGAGCCAAGCCGAAGCGCCTCACCCCTGCAGTTGGCCTTCGGCCGGAGGCAGCAGCGACCCTGGGGGAGGACTTGGCCGGCTGCACGCAGCTATACACGGACGGGTCGGTCCTTATGGGTGCCTGCCCGTCTGCCGCAGCTGCCTGCACTGCACCTTCATTGGAAGAGAGCCGGCAGGCCAGGCTCCCGTTCGTGGCCAGCTCAACCACAGCAGAGCTGGCTGTCGACATTCTGGAGTGCCACCCCGCATTGCAGTCTGCGGCCATTCTGAGTGACTCCAGGGTGGCCCACCAGCTTCGGCAAGAGCAAGGGGGCCGGCTGCCTGTTGTACGCAAGTTGGCCGCCAGACTCAACTGAATTCAATTCAATTCTTTATTTACCAGAAAACCAGAGTACGCTAACTATAATTACCAACACCTCAGTAGCAGAAGGCATCAGGAAATACAGACCTGCTGCATGATTTATCACAACAATAGATTCTTATCAATTACAATTGAGAAAAGTGTACTAGTAGCTCTTTTGGGGATTTGAAGGCTACCTGTTTGTGTGGATTTAATAAGACTGGCATATTGTGTTTTAATGATTGCAATTTGTACTGAGTGCGAAAGTATGGGACTAACCAGGGTTCGGAAATTCGAATTAAAGAAGGAGTAGCTCTAGGTTGCAGCAATGCCATCGAACGAAGGAAACTCTGGCTGTCATGCTGAGAAAAATAGAAAGCATGTAGCAATTGGTGTTCATAGTGATAGTCAAAACTAATAATTTTGTATTTTGCAAAGAGATGCCTTGTCGTAGAGTGATGATCAATATTGGCTAAGAGGTGAAGGCACCTTTTTTGCAGAACTATTATCTTCTCAATATTTGCTCTTGTGGTGCTTGCCCACAACAAACTGCAGTAGCTCACGTGCGGGGCAAATAATGCGTTATATAACTGATGTTTAACTTCTTGCGGCAGAACAGTACGACATCGCGACATAACTCCAGTCACTGAAGAGATTTTCCTTGCAACATAGTTGACATGAGTGTCCCAACTCAAATGGCACGAAAAATAGACACCGAGAATTTTGTGAGTATCGACAAGGTCAATATTTTTATCTTGAATCATTAGAGACTTTTCTGGAATGATTTTATTATTTCTGGCTCGAAATAAAATAGCTTTCGTTTTCTGGGTGTTTATTTCGATGCGATTTAATTGGGACCAGACAGACAATTTTTCAAGTACATCATTACAATGTGACACAAGGGCATTGGGATCATTACCAGAAATAAGCACAGTACTGTCATCAGCATATATAATGAATTGTACACTGTTGTCTATATGAACTATGTCATTTATGTATAAGTTAAACAGAAGCGGGCCTAATACACTCTCCTGTGGTACACCACAAGATATTGGAAGTAAGGATGACTGGTGGTTGCTAATACAGACACACTGGCTTCTATTGCTGAGGTACGAGTTAAGCAAATCATGAGATTTTCCGCGGATGCCATATGAAGTGAGTTTTTTAAGAATAATGTTATGGTCGAGACAGTCAAAAGCTTTGCTGAAATCAACAAAAAGACCGAGCGTATATGTTCCCTTTTCAGTGTTCTGTAGTATATTTTCTTTTATTGCAAGCAGCGCCGTTTCCGTAGATTTACCTTTTCTAAATCCAAACTGACAATCGGTCAGCACCCTAGTTCTAAGAAATTTATTAGGCGTGAATAAATGATCTTTTCTAGTCCTTTG
Source organism: Amblyomma americanum (assembly GCF_052857255.1). Taxonomy (NCBI): domain Eukaryota; kingdom Metazoa; phylum Arthropoda; class Arachnida; order Ixodida; family Ixodidae; genus Amblyomma; species Amblyomma americanum. The sequence goes on along the minus strand of NC_135507.1, from coordinate 8,084,991 downwards.
GAGAAAACAGGTAATATAGAAATCGGTCGATAATTAGTTGCTTCATTTCTGTTTCCACCTTTAAAGATTACAGCAACTCTTGCTCGCTTCATGCCCTCAGAAAAGGTACCCGATTCTATTGCTAAATTATATAAGACATTACAATTATATAAGACATAAATATATAAGACAGTACTGGACACAGAAATTCAATCGCGTACTTTATTGGTTTTATTTGTATGTTTTCATAATCAAGGGCCTTGCTATTTTTTAAACATAAAAATGTCCTGTGTACCTCAGTTTCGTCAGTAGGGCGAAGGAAGATGGTTTCAGGGGTACTGATGCTAATTTGGGCAATGTTGTTAAGCTGTAGTTGTAATGATTTGAGACATTGGTAAAGTGGTGATTAAAATTATCAGCAAGAGCTTCACCAATTAGGTCGGTGCCGTTGACCGTTAAAGTTTCAGGAGACGAATCGGCTTTACCTCTGCCGAGTACATTATTTATTGTTTTCCAAATAATATCTGGCCGTTTTTTGCCTATGTTGGAAAAAAGATGCTCGTAATAAGCTTTCTTTGCCTGCCTAAGCGTAGTATTTAGCTCATTTCTAAAGGTTTTAAATTCTTTAAGGTTTTCCTACGTCCGTGTGCGAAGAAACTGAAAGTACAGACGGTTTTTCTGTTTGATTCGTTTCAGATGCCCGCGTGTCACCCAAGGTTTCTTCGCCTTTTTAGAACGTTTTAGTGTTCTAAATGGGAAATGTGCTGTATACACTCTCGTAGTTATTTCTATGAATTCGAAGTATGCTTCTTCAACTTTAGTTGACTTAAACACAGGGCTCCAGTCACACGTACTGATACTGTTTTTAAACGACTCGAGCGAGTCGTTTGAGATATGCTGAGAACTGAATGATTCTTCGAGTTTCTAGCTTAATTTTGTGTTTTTGACATATGTCATAAAAACAGGACAGTGGTCACTGATGTCACTGGTAACAATACATGTGACCGTGATAATTAGAAGGTCAAGGGCAGAGCAGCTTGACACTGTAATACGGGTTGGCGAGGTGATCAAGTTTGTAAAGCCAGAAGCTTGAATCATATTTCTGAGTTCATTTGCATGATTGCTATCTGATAAAACGTTAATTTTAAAGTCCCCTCCAACAATTAAGCAAAACTTGTTTCTGCTGGCATATTCCAATAACTCATCAAGTTTATTTAGAAACGGTTTGATATTTCCTTGTGGAGGACGGTACAAGACGGAAACAACTTCATTATAATGACGCAAGGTGACAAGCTCATAGTCATCTGTTGTCACAGTGAAATTGGAGATTATTTCACAAGTTAGGCTATCCTTAGCATAGACTGCGACGCCACCTCCACGCCCACAAGACCGATTTTGAAGAAACCGGTTATAACCAGTAATATCGACTATTTTACTGTCACTGTGGTACCATGTTTCAGACATGAGTATGTAATCAGATTTAAATGAAAAATGATCTAGAAAGTATGATATCTCATCACCCTTGTTAGATGCAGACCGAGCATTGATATGCAGAACTGATGTTTGCGAGGTGTTTTGCAGTTTAAGATTGTGGGGCAACACAAACTCAAAGTATTCCATGTTTGAGGAGCAAGCAGCAATATCGAAAGCGTTCAGCATATTCTGTCAAGCTCATCCTCATGTCTGATTTGAATGATCGGCGCTTCATCGGTCTTCCGGGCAAGAATTTTTTCATTTTGTGTCCATACAGCCTTCCATTTGTGCTCTTTCTTTTTGCTGATAGCCTTTCCCAAAAGCAGTTTAAGCGTGGGGCAAAGGTGTTCATTTATGTATACGCCAGTGGTCCCGTCAAATCCAAGATCAGTGTTTTTAAGCCGAAGCTTCCTAGCCTTTATCAGTGCCCTGTCGCGCTTCGCACGTGATTTGAACTGAATGATGATGTGGCTTTTATCAACATCTCGCGTAGGCACGCGGTGGCAGGCTTCTAGGTCAGACTCAGATATGCTTTCACTTATGAGCGAGCCGATTTGGGAGACGATGCTGAAAACGCTTTCATCTTCGTGCCTTTCTACTCCACGTACCTCGAGATTGCAGTTTCTTGAATACTGCTCTGAGTTTACCAGCCGGATTTCAAGATCTCGATTTTTATTTTCAAGGCTAATGCACTTAGCATCTGCACAGCATCTGTTCCCGTGGCTGCTCTATCTCCCTGGCCTGGATTCCCAGCCACGTCGGAGTCTCAGACAATGAGGCAGCAGATGCCCTGGCCAAGGCTGCCCACGGAAGCCGTACCCCTGCTCTACTGCTGCGGCGTCCCTGGATGTTGCCAGAACCATTACGGAGCGGCAGCTGCTAATGAAGCACCCGGACCCCAGGGTTGCCCAAGGGATACCCGCTCAACGCTTGCCAGATAAGGGGATCACTAGACGGCAGAGGTCCCTCCTCCTCCGGCTCCGCATCGGATTTTCTTGCACCGGGGCTAGGCTCCATCGCAAGGGTTTGGCCCTCACTGCAGACTGCTCTCGCTGCGGCCATATGGAGGAGACTACAGATCACCTCCTCCTCGATTGCCCCACCTTTGCATCCACAAGGCAAAGCTAGCTGCCTGCTACAGGGGCTTGAGCCTGCCATCCGACTCGGCCAATGCCCTCCTCTTCCCCATCGGCCCCAACGCTTCCAAGGCGCTCCGGTCTCTCCTCATCTTCGTGGAAGACACATGGCCTGGACTGCTATTGCTTGGCTAAGGCAGCTGACTGCTACGACTGCGTCTCCCACATCTTTATACTCCCCTTTTCCTCTTCCCTCTGAATCTCTACCTATCCTTCTCCTCCCTATCTGCATGCCGGCAGTGGTGGTGGTGCGATAACATCAGTCACAGGCCCGTGCACTTTCCTTTCCTCTTCCCCTTTTATCCACTAACTACTTACTAACGCTATCGCGGATTAGCGCATAGACGAGAACTAGGCGTGGGAGCAAGCGCAAGTTCGCCGACATAAGGAAATTTGGTAGAGAATCGAGC
>NC_135507.1:7760814-7781893 GCF_052857255.1 Amblyomma americanum | reverse complement strand
CAAAAGCAATGAAAGAGGATAAAAAATAAGACTCGCATTGAGAAGAAAGCCAGGCTGTCTTCAGAGGGAAGGAAGGAGGGGGAAGGGAAGTGCGTATTTTTCGTACAAGCGAGGGAGACACAGTGGAGGGGGTGTGCGCGAGCGATGGAATGAACGAAGCAATGCGAACTCCTCCAGCAAGCCAGCCGGCCGAAGAAGAGAACAAGCGGAGAGAAAGGGAGGAAGAGAGAGAGAAGAAGAGCGGGAGAAACAATCATTGCGTTCGGACCATCTGCGAGATTTATTGACACGGGACCTTATCGGCGCGGCAGAACTCGCCCAAGGGGTTGCTGGTATGTGGTGCCGTGTGTGTGTGTGTGTGTGTGTGTGTGTGTGTGTGTGTGTGTGTGTGTGTGTGTGTGTGTGTGTGTGTGTGTGTGTGTGTGTGTGTGTGTGTGTGTGTGTGTGTGTGTGTGTGTGTGTGTGTGTGTGTGTGTGTGTGTGTGTGTGTGTTTGGCGGGCGTATCGAACAAAAGCCCCGTTAGCCCCCGTGGCAAGAACGATCGACTCGGGCGGGGTTGGCGGGCGCGCGAAGAAGACCGGTGCGGCGAAGCGGAGACACCGAAGGTCGCCGAAGCATGGCAGGGAGAGGGAAAGGCTGGTGGCGAACGCACCGGTTCCCTTTCATTCCTTTTATCCCTTTTATCTCTCCCTACACGTGCGGTGTGGCAGTCGGTAGCCACGCTTCGGCAACCGATGTCTAGGTCATGTACGTGCGCACGCAACAGTATGGATCGACAGCGACGGTCTGCGTGTTTGGGAAGACGGCGACGGTATAAGAAAAAAGTGGACGCCAGGTGGTAGCACTTTACCACACTATACGCTTTCTCCTCCCGGCTGCGTGTGACACGCCATCTCGAGGACACGTGGCGAAGGAGGGTTGCGCAAACGGGTGAGGCAACGCGTCGCCCCGATAAATGAATATGGCTCATATGGTGCCGTAATGAATCGGTTGGACAGAACGGAAATTCCTTAGCCGGAGATCGAACACGCGCAGCTGTTACACACAAGATGGCATACAATGCAACCCCCAAGCTGTATAGTTGCGGCTGCATTCGTTGTCGCCCCTTGAATAGCTCTGACGACATGTGTGTGACAGGTGTCACCACTGTAGCGCAGCAAATATGGCAGAACGGTTGAGGACAACGTGTGGGCATTGCCAAAGACATGCGGACAATGAACGCATGAAAAAAAAAGAAAGAGAGATAGTGACGTTCCCTCCCATGACACCCTGCGCTCTCCTCTTCGTTCGGCCTATACATAACTGAATCCTTTCTTTGCCTCGCGGGCAGGAAGCGCCTCGAAATAGGCGATTCTCGGCAGGCTATCTAACGTGGAGATATAGAAACATGGCCCGCGATCGACGTCCAACTTTGTTTGTATTCTTTTTTTTTTTTGCCTGAGACCAGTCTTTTGTCGAGAGAACGGCGCACGTGGCCTCTATGCGAACGACGACGCTATCGAGAGCGGCGTTTAACCCGCTCACCTTTCCCTAAGGCGCTCCTCGAAAGCATACCCTCCCCTCGTCGCAGTCCTGTAGGAAAGACGAAAACTCAAAACAAAAAAATTACAAGCACCTCTGAGAAGAACAGCGAGTGCTTCAGGCGAACAACAGAAACTTCCCACAGGAGGAAAGCGATGCTCGCTCAGCACGCAGGGAAAATGCCTAAACACCCAGCCCTCCCGGGAGAGGCGGTGAAACGCGTAGAAAGGCTGCCACCGAACAGGGGAGTACGCGACACCACTGCAGCACGGACTGGAAGTGCGCCTGTTGCGCCAAACAATGGAGTACCACTATCTCTATCACATTTTCGCATCCGGCCAGTTGTGGCGACAACGGAATTTGAAGAACGCCGGGTGGTTTCCTCTACAACATGGCATGCTGCGCAATTCCACGGCGTGGCTTTGGGAGGTGAAAGTCGGTAAAGAATCAATCAGGGAATCAATGATTTAACCAGTGAACCAATGTGCCATTACATCTGTTCATGTATGGCTGCATGTGACTCACTGTATTTATTTCATATCTATAATGCGATTTATTTACCCCCTCACAACAAGTAAAAGGAAAAAGCATGCACACGGAGCGGGATAAGAGCGCATGGAGTGAGCGGAGAGCTGTAAACGAAAAAAAAAAAAGGCTGGGATGCAACGGGGGTCGGTTCGCAAGCCTCTCGAACGTCACGTGCCGGCGACATGCGTGCACGATAACTACAACGACAAACTCTTCGGCGACGGCTGCTCGGTGCGCGGATATAGATGGAGCAGGAGCCGAGACACTTCCGACGCGCCACTGCGCTCTTGGCGATGCATTTTACCTTTCTTGGTTTCTTTCCGCCTCCTCCCTTACGTGAGGGAGTTAAACAACGCCGCTGAGACGACGACAACAACGCCGTCTCGATGCGGCCTTCCAAAAGTCTGCCGTCGAAGGGGAAAGTTCCTAACCCAGAGGCTGCAGCGAAAACGCCAACGCAAAAGTGGCGCGAAAGCGAACTTCCTGAAACCGGCGACGGGTATGTGCACCTAACTGGTGCTGCCGCACCTTGATTTAGACGGTGCACTCTATACTCTAGTTCCATACTCTCATCCCATTTTCTAGCCCTATACCCCAGCACTACACTCTAGCACTGCACTTTAGACCGATGCACTAAAGCGCAACACTGAGCCATACGCTTAACCCGATGCTTTTCATCTCTGTGCAAGTGGAGAGCTTCTGTGCGCAACACAAGATATGAGGTGAGGCGGCGGCAATGCTAGCCTGTGTGTGGTTGGCTTATGTGCGCGTAAGCACATTGATGCGCCGAAAGTGTACCATCAAATCCGTGATTGCTAAGCGACATGCGGCACACCCACCACGAGACACGCACCGTACACTCTAACCAGAAAAGAAGTAAGCTGCACACAAGTGCATTCCATTTTATAGAAGGGAGTTCAGTAGAGGACAGCTTACTCCTTTTTCGCACCCGTATGGGCGTTTTCGTGTTTCGAGTGTAAACAATTCGACATTACAACGCTTAGTGGGGAGATGTTCCAAGATGGTCCGGTGCAAACCAGGCGACGGCCACTCCGCGCGGCGCGGCAGACCCAGCGTCGAAGCCGGCGCTCGTCCCCATGCGCTACTCGAAACCGCCGAGAGCACCTGTCAGGACCGCGGGCTTATCGCCTCCGGACTCTCGCTCTAACAGCCGGAGGCGGCTCCTCCTCTTCAGAGCCTCCGCAACAGCGCTCTTGCATATTTGTTGCCTGCCTCGCTTCCTCTGGCAGCGACGCGACTATAGTCGCCGTCCGTGTATACAACGCCCTGTGACGCGCCTTCGCACCGCTCCGCTGAAGGGGAGCTTATGCGCGCGGACAAGCGCTAACGGCTTCGTTGGCCGCGCACTCGTGACAGCTCAAATCGGACGCTTCCACAAAACGCTACCGCTTTTACCGGCCTACAAGGGGCAGGCCCACCCCACTGCCAACCTACACAACGTCACGCGACGAGAAGCCAGGGCTGTCGTGCATTGCCCCACAATGCAACATATCAGGATAAGCGAATGAAAGATACGAATAAATGCGTAACGCGACAAAGACAGGGACATATGTGACACATGTACACAGCGCAAACTTCAAGCAATGGTTCGATGGAGTTGATGTCCGGCGATTGTGTGTCTGTTCTTCCTTCGTCCGTGTGTTTTTCGTGCGCCAGAACGATGTATCATAATGCGAAAGGAAATGTCGCAGCATCTGTCTCACATCTCTGCAGACACCTGAACCGCGCCGTAAGAGAAGGAATAAAGTAGGGAGTGAAAGAAGGAAAGGAAGAAAGAGGTGCCGCAGTGGAGGGCTCCGGAATAATTTCGACCATCTGGGGATCTCTAACGTGCACTGACATCGCACAGCACACGGGCGCCTTAGCAAGTGCTTGTTGCAGGAGCAGAAATCGGGAGATGAGAAAGAGTGAAATGTTACTATGAGTTCTGGCTACAGAGAAGCCGCTCGGGTATTTCGATGCAGCGAAAGACCCCTTAAAAACAAAAGTCTACCACTAAAAATATGTTAGCGACGCTATAAGCCATTATTAGCATCTCTCTGACTGTCAGCTAAGGCTCAAAATGGACATCAGCGCCCTACAGAGACGCTGTATTCCAAATCTGGGTGAATTGCCACTACGTGCAAGCATATGTCACCTGAATCATTAAATATTCAACGCCAATTCGCACAGGAACGTACACCGACCTCTAACCGATACAAACTACGTACGACACGAAAGGCAGCGGGGAATTAGAAGACCGTACAAGCGCTCAATAGACGAAGACGCATAAAGACGGACATACAGTGCGCTTAGCAGCACTGTAACAAGGAAGCAATTACTCACTGGCATGCAACGCGCACCCGTTCGGCTACAAATGAAGGCTATCAGGTTCTACAGAAACTTCGCAGTTTAAGAAATGTTCGTTCTGGTGCGCGGTTCGAACCTGGTACCACCGCTTCACTCGCGCTTTCCTTTGTAGCCATATGGCTGCGTTTGGGCGGATGCCCCAATGAGCAATTACTCCCTTACTACAAATGTTCTCCACCTTGGGGGCTTCACCTAAAGATTGGACTAACGGCACTGTGTTCGCCTTCCTGTCTTTATGAGCGCTTTTACGAACCTATAATGCGCAATCAACTAGTCCAAACACTGCATGTGCTATATCATATGGAGAACTTCAGCTGTATAACTGCGTGCAACGCAGTACATAGTGTGCAGAGAAAAGAGTAATGCTCACAAACTGAAATATGCCGCAACGCACACACAGCTTAATAATAATAATCTTTTCAAGTAATACTCTTGTTTGGGCGAAATAGTCCATCTTTGAAAGGGTACGTACTTGCGCGAAGAAGACGGGAACAAAGAAATACACATGACATGTACAGATCATCTCTTGTGTGTTTCTCTGTTGTGTCCCGTCTTCTTCGCGCAAGTACGTACAATTACTCAGAAATCGCACCCGGGACCTCTGCACGACGACACGGCGATACAGCCACACCCCAGCCTCGAGCAATGTGCGGGTGGAGGAAGACTATACCCGCATACCTGCGGCACCGCTCTGTCTGGAGCCGCAGATGCCCGCGCTCTTCCTTCCGCGTTCGCCGGAGATTCTCTCGGCGTTCATTGTTCGCGCGAAAAAAAGCTGCCCCCGACAGATCTCGCGGCAGCCGGGGAGAGTGCTTTCGTAACGTTGGGGTTCTCACATGCGGAGGTCAACCGCTTTTTTCCCGTGAGCCGCCCGAAATGCTGCTGCTGACGCCCCCCTCCGTTCCCTTCTCCAAACGAGAATGTCGGCAGCGCTGAAGCAATCGCTGCATTTTACCCTCGAACTCTGGCCTGAAAAGGCGAAAGCTGGGTTGGGCGATATACGCCAACCAACTCTCGCCGTCGAAACTTTCGCGGAACGTTTGCCGTAAACGGAGCTTTTCAGTTGCCCTTTCATTCCGTGCTGCGGACGAGCACGCGTGACTGCGGAATGGTGAAGGATGATGATAACAACACTGCTCGCTCGCAGGAGAACAAGCCAGTACACATTGTAGCTACAACTTCGCGACACTCGCAGCCTTTTACAAGCACCGCTGTACGGGGAATTTCTCTGGAGAAAATAAGCGTCGACGCCAAACGGCGTAACACAGACCTTCCATCTTCATCTGTTGCCCATAGCAGCTCTTGCCCAGTGTGGCCCAGGTTGGGGATGGCCTGGGCTCATCTGAGGGCGTATGGGGGGGAGTGGACATACGGGTGCACAGTACAACTACCACATTGAGGTTTTACTCATCCTTGACACAAGCAATTAAGTGAAGTCGAGGAGGCGACGGCGAATGCCAAAGAACCGGTCATACTGCAGATGCCTCACATGGAACCCGGAGTACTCATCCGATACCAACGCCACGGTGCAAAGCCTGAGAAGATGAAGAGTGGCAAATTGGCTTAGTTTGGTTTCAATTTCTCCAGAAACAAAAACAAAAACGTCCAGGGTGGGAACGGCAAACCGAACAGCAGATCCGTTTCATGCGCTGTATAGTACCTGGGTCTCGGTAGTGTGCAGCACCTTTCGCTAGATTTCGTTGAGGGCGCTGTGGTAGCAGGTGCTCGAGGTTTCAGTCGTATACGGCGACTGCAGAAATTACCCTTCATTGACGCCGAAGCACGAAGCTCACGGCCCCGCAGGTCCGTGTTTATGGAGGCGGAACTAACTACGTTAGCAGTACCTCAGTGCGGCACTAACGGGGCGCAGTAAAAAGACGCCCACGACCGTTCATGGGTCGCGGAGACAAGGGCACGCAGACACGCCAAGCCCAGCCAAGAGCCACGCAAGACGATGACGACGCCGCGGCGTCAGCTACTCTACTCGGCGCCGAGGCAACGGTGCAACAGCGTTAGGACGCCCGAAAAGAAGGCACGCGAGCGTCGAGGCGGAACTAGCACTGGCGCCACCTAGCGGGGGCTATCGCAAACTGCGCCAGCTGTCGCTAGAGTGGCCGTAAAAACGTTCTTTACGAGCCTCGCTTCCACTGCGTCGCCGCATTTCGCCAACCCTCGACTCCTTCCCTCCCCGGTACATAGCCCGAACTGACTTGGCTAGGCTTGGCTTGTTTTAGCCTCCAACACCGTCGCCGTGATTGTTGTTGTCCTTTGCCGATGCGCTGTGAGAGGAAGGAGGAGGTGGTAGAGTTGAGGAGATGGCGGCTCGAAGAAAAAACTTGGCCATTATGAGAAGTCGCCGCCGTGATCACGAAGAGAGAGTCACAAGAGAATGAAAAAAAGGACGAGAGAGAGGTGGAGAGAGGAGGAGGCGTATAAGGGGGTGCAGCGCGGAGAATCTGATCTCGGAAGGGGTCCGAAAACACGGACATAAACCACACGCCAGCCAGCCGCCCCTCTCGCCGGCATGCCGCCCGCCTCGACACCGATGAGCAACAGCAGCAGTTCGAAAATCAAGAGACAAGGTAGGGGCGCCACATACGACCCCAACGGACCGACCGTGCGAGGTGGTCGGTCCCTGCACTGCAAGGCTGCCCTGCACTGCAAGGACGACGGAACGCAATGCAACACGTCAAATAAGCGTGCAGAGTCAATTCAACCTTATTGCATCAAGATTAGAATTCATTGCGAAAGTTACATACAGAAGAAGGTCCCTGAGTCGGCGACTATACCGGGACCTCCTATGAGGGACAAATCAATGTAAAAGCAGTTCGTGACAAGTGACGACAGTGAAAGAGCATTTATTCATCTATTAATGCGACAGCATCAAAATCCTCACGGGGGGGGGGGGGGGGGGGGGGGGGGCAATGCGTCGTCGGCATAAAATCGCCCATTAGCCGGAGCGAAGTGACTTCGCCAGACCAGACAATTCCCATTTACAGAAGAAAAGTGATGTCACCGGCCCAAATTGACGTCATTTCCGGAAAAGGCATCAACAGCTTTTATAATGCGATCGCATTCTTAACATATAAGGTAATCAGGCGCCCCTGCTAATTTAACTGATTAATGCATCCAAAGTTTGCCAGGACTGGGGACTCTTTTCTTTTTTTCTTGCGAGTCATGTGAGCATATAGGTACACTGCAGGAAAGACGGAACGTAGCTCTGAAGAGTACAACGTGCTCGCTCAACGGATGTGTTCACGCCTTTAGCTGAAATGGTGCCACCTTGGCCGTACGCTCTGATTAGGCTTACAATAAGTACGCCTGCCGAGAAGCCAACGAGCTAGCAGAGCGAAACGTACAGCACTGTTTACTGCCCAGTGAGTCACGAGAGAAGGGTTTCTAGAGCTTCGATTTGATCAGTGGACGGCCGCCTAAGCATCCTGTCAGTGGAGGAGAAAGAATAAACAAGTTTACACTCGTGGTTGAGACAATCTTCGGTGCACACTGTGGACGTACACTCGGGGTGTACACTGGTGATGCACAACGATTAGGCGGGTGTACACTCACTGCTCTATAGTCGCATACAACTTAAGTCTGCAGAGACCACCACACAGAATTACTCCGTGACCAAAAAGTTGTCCACTTTAAAAGCTTGCGTCGTTCTAAACAAAGCACTCACAACCAAACGAAAATATAAGCTCAAGAATTTTGATGCCTCTGGTGCGTTTGATATAGCCAAACATGAAGAAGCGACTTTCGGTTACTATTGTAATATCTCAGCGGAGTAATACAGGATCACGGCCGAACGTTTCCAAGAGCTTTCTATTTACTTGTATCTTATTATAGTCCTATTGACTCGTGTGAAAATACGATCTCGCGCACATCCACTCCGGCACTGCGGAAAGCCCCCACAAAACGGAAATAACGCACCAATAACGTGTGTGGGCGGATGGCGTAGGGAAGCCCTAAAACAAGCGAAAAAGGAAATAAACAAGCCCCGAAGAGCAGCGCCGATATCCGGAACGTCGTTTTCAGTGTCCAAGCCAAAACGGCTTCGCCGCGCCGCCTCCATAGCTGCACCAGGGTAGGGAATAATATTCCCCTCCCCTCCTCCACACCACGGCTCTCGCAGTTCCTGCCAGCGGTGGTTGCGGCGGCTGCGATGCGCCGAGCAGAAATAAAAGCGCCGAAAATGGGGGCGATAAAAACAACCGGGCTCATCCCACGCAGGGGCCGCTCGCTGGCAGCCGCTGCCGACACCGCCGGTGAGAAGGGGAATAGGCGCTTTACATTTTACAACCATTCGCGCCAAGCGGCGCGCACAGCCGCAGACGGCGCGCCCATTCTCATCTCAGCCGCCAGGCACACACGGGGAATTTTCCTCCTCCCCCCTCTGCCTTTCCCCCTAGCTCTCTTTCTCTCTTGTTTCTCCCCACTTGCGACACATACTACGGAAAACTGTGGGCGGCGATGACCACTGCGGCGACGTTATTTCCGGCACAAAATGGAAGACGAAGGAGAAACGCGCCATCTATAGAGAACGGAGCCACGCATGCAATAATAACATCGCAGTGCAATATGGCGCTGCAATCGTTCGGCCCGCCGACCAGGGAATGATGGGAAGTACATTGAGAGTAAAGGAGCTCGCTTTGAACGTCAGCTTCATATTCGTTTTTTTATCGATTTTATTGATTGAATTTTCATAGCGTAGCTCATGACGCGATTGAAAGTACAGCACCGTTGGGATAACACGCAGCAGTGTGTGTGTGTGTGTGTGTGTGTGTGTGTGTGTGTGTGTGTGTGTGTGTGTGTGTGTGTGTGTGTAATATATATATATATATATATATATATATATATATATATATATATATATATATATATATATATATATATATATATATATATATATATATATATATATATATATATATATATATATATATATATATATATATATATAAGACGAGAAAAAGAATGCACTTCGAAATTCATAGTACTAGAAACTGTTCGTCCTGCGCAGGCCTGGAACTGATCAGCGGCACGAACAAAAGCTCTGAGTCACCAGCATGTATTTACGCACGCCATCAATGAAACCGGGTCACTGATTACCTCTTCACCTAGATGGTCAAAATCTCACTAAGCGTTCCGAAAAGACCATCCTTAACAATTGTTCATTGGCCACATCGTAGAACGTTAACATGCCTAACAAGCCACTTCCAATTAACGTAGATGAGTGAAACACATTGGAATAGGTGGACAACAGGCGTCGGACGTTGATCCAGTGTCAATAACGCAGTCAAGCCACAAAAAACATTTCCTCCTGTACTTATTCTTTTTATTATTATCTAGAAACGCGGTGCGAATATATCCCCAAAGCTTTCGGCCACTTAAAACAGAAGATTCGGTCCAACATCATGCACTAGGAATGTAGTAATAATTGAGATTTATGGCCGCTCGGATTGTCTCGGTTGCTATGGCTGGCGAGTTGTTCCCAAATTTCGTTATCTAATTACTAACAAGTGCCATTGCGGTCCGGCCACGGAGCGCTACAACAAGTGACCCAATTCGCGGCCAAAATAAGAGGACGGGAAATAACACACAGAGAGACAACTCTTGAGCAGATTCAGTGCTAAAGTCAACATCGAATCAAAAGGAGAAAAAAAAAACAAATAAGTGCAAGAAATGCTGGACCGAACGCCGACGACCAAACAGACGTAATGAAGTGCGCATAAGGTTTACCGTTAGCGTTAGCTAACGTCGCGTAGGATGCGCTAGAGCAATACCTCGTTTACTACATAGCTAAAAGGATTCGTGCTACCATTCTGGCCGCTCTTCCATGAGGCTTCAGGCAAAACGCGAGGATGATGGCGCAGGCTATGGGTAGTGAACGGCGGATCAACTTGGATCAATGCATCTGGCCTGAACTCGCGGTGCAATAGCTTTTATGTGTTGCACTCACGGAGAATATTTCCTGAAAGTTTTGTGAACCATTGCAACAGTTTTCGAAGATGAATGTGTACACCGAATGCAGGACTCGCATGATTCAAGCGCTCTCAAGTCGTTCCGCCAATCGCCATGTTCAAGTGGACAGACGAAAACGACGGCGATGACCCACGCATGCGCAATGGGGTTTATCCGAACAGGAAGCGAAATGAGGTGCAATACGAGCAGTGGGTTTACGCATTCCTATCAAGTCTGGTCGGATGCTTTCCGAGCAAACGTAACAATAATTGGTAGCGTTTTACTAGAGGAACCACGAGTGTGCAAGCTATATTCCGCACAAAGCTCGTGTCCACACATGTGTACATACATGCAATACACTCAATCCCTTTAAAAAAAATTGCTGTTGAGTTTAATTCAGGCGGCTGTACACCGTTGTGACAACTGATTATTTGATGGCCGTACTGAATTTTTATTGCAATTTGGTCATTGAGTTTCAATTCAAAATCTAGGTAGAGTTGTAGACTTGTAGTTGAAAGCGTAGTAACCCAACTTGATACATTCAGTTGAGGGTTTATTCAGTTTTTGGTAGAAGGCACGAAAATTATTTTCTTGATAAAATTCTAGTTATTGAGTTGTCAGTCTAAACGACCTCAATAAGTGGTCAATAGAAACTTAGCGCGCATATGTGTTACAGCTACGGTTCACACAAAGCTATTCTACAGCTAATGGCTGCAGTTTGTGCGGGTAGGGACTATGGGTGGTTTCCGACGAACTCAAAACGGACATACGACAGCCCTATACTCACAATATAATTTGCCGAGAAGCCATCGTAAACGTAACCACAATAATCAAGCTATTCAATGAGAACTTCATATAACTCGAAAGCATTCCTTCTTTATAAGTTAGCTCTGCTAGGCGGCCTACGCCCCTGACTATGGGAAGCTGCCGAAATACGTATGCAGGGTTGCAGTGAAGTAACTTCTACTTAAAACTGAAACAAAAGTAATATGGTTTCTTAGTTACTTCAATGATCCTTTGAGGTCTCGACATGGTCTGTTTTATGTTTTATGATATGCAGCTACTTTCTCGTTTGTTCCTTTGAAGTACCTAGGTTTTGCCTCAAACATAAATGTTTCTCTAACTTTAACTGAATCCCTCTACCCGTGCATATCCCTTAAAACTGCTGCCGATGTTGCATGTACGCGTAGTGTAGTTTTTACGGTCGTAAAAGCATACTAAGGCTACCCTCACGGAGTGAACGTCTGCAGGACTGTGCAGAGATAATAAGTAAGTACGTAATTAAATAAATATTCGGGAACTTGGGACAAACAAGAAGAAACGAGAACCGAACGACAGCACAGCCGTATATAAAAAAAAAAAAGAGACGCACTTGAAAAACAAGGGACGTGGTATAAGCCATGAAGAAGATATCGCCGTGACAAAGAGAGCACTTCGAAATGCATGTTTCCAGAAGACTGAAAGAGGGGGGAGGCGAATGAGTGAAGTCGTACGGCGAACAGACACAAAAACAGAGGCGGGAAGAAGCGGCCTGACAAAGCTGGCGACAGTCGGGAAAACACTCGCAGGCAGACATCCCTACGAATATGTCACGGCGAAAGCACTTTAGGGAAAACGAAAAAGGGGAAAGGAAAAAATATAAGGAGGAAGACTGAGTGAAAAGGGTTTTGAGTAGCAACGCGGGTATAGTCGCAGGGCGCCGACAGACGCTGAAAGGGTTTTGACGAATGAAAGGGACTCGGCGCGATACAGTCCTCGAAAAAATATAAAAAGCGAGATATAAAAATTCCAAAACTAGGATAAAAAAACGAGGAAGGCAGTCTTCTGACAAGAGCGTTGAGGGGGAGAAACTAAAGCTCTCCCTCCACGGGGGGCTGCTTCACATGAAACTCGAAACCGGTTCTTTTTGTTTTTTCTTTATTCTTTTTGCTCGCGCCAACCTCATCCAGCGTTTTAAGATCTTCGTTCCCCGTCTCTTACACTGCAAGCAAGCCTCGCCAAAGAGATCAACGCAGAACACCAGTTATGCACGGCCACCAAGAGAGAGAAATCGCGGGAGAGAACAGCAGCAGCTAAATCAAATAATGCGCACCTCTAAAGAAACGAGAAAAAAAGAAATGAACAGGCCTTTCAACTGTTAGCAACAAACAAGAGGGCGCATTTAACGCGCGTACGCAGAAAAAACAGCGAAGGAGCGGCTCAAGATAAAACAAGGGCAAAACAAAAACGCGAATATCCTGGAAAAGTATAGAAACTCCGACTCGGCAGCTGAGAAGCATGCCCATACACACACACACACCTAGGCATGCAAGACAGAGTCATTTAGGCGCTGTAGAAAAGCGAACTAGGGTGGGGAGCGGAGGGGGGGTCGGGAAAGATTAATAACGAGAAGCTGAAAGGAGGCCGGAAAGTGAACAAGACGTCGTCGGCCGCACTTGGGCGATTTAAAGAAGAAAAAGGGAAGGTATATTCTCAGTCATCTAATAAAGCGAACAGCCTTCTGGGGGAAGATAAAATCGTCAGAATAAATTGAAAAAAATAAAATTTACGGCGGCAAGCATAAAACAAAACCAGGAACGTCGGTTATCGTCGTCCCCCTCCCCTTTACACCCGAGCAGTTGACAAAAGGGGCTGAGAGAAGATGCGAGCCCCGGGTGCAAAACAAAAGGACTCTCGAAGTGGAAGAAATAAGGGAGGGAGGAGGAGAGGAGGGAGAATGCCACGAGACAAAGGCCACGAGAGAACAGGCGGAGAAGGAGGGGATGCGATGGAGATTAAATGGGAGATAAGGGGGCGAGGGCGATAGCAGCGCTGTGACCTTTCTCATCGCACAGGCTGGGAACCCCGTGTCCTCCAGTCACGTTGACGACACGTCGATGTCGGCTGGGAAGCGTCAATCTACAGACAGCCCAGAGCGCGATATTGCACTAAATATTAAGATGCTTTCTCTGTTAAGAATGAAGTTGCTTTCGGAAGACCTGTTAGGAATCTCTTAATCCCGTTTGACGACCTGCTCTTGGTGGTAGAGGGCAGTCTGCCTCGATCGCGTAAACAGTTCTCCGTTCATCAGATCTCGGCCTGAACCAAAACAGGAATTGCACCAGTTTGTCTCTTAGCAACGATGCGGTTTTTATGTGACCTGACGTCCGGGGGGGGGGGGGGGGGGGGGATCAGTGTGTACGAAGTCTAGGGGACCATAGACCGCGCTTCCTGCCTTACGACCGCTCACCAATCACGCGTCAGTCCTAATTAAAATACACGTCCACCGTACTAAAGGCCGCCCAATTTCCATCACGGGCAATACCGAAGAAGCGTTCAGTCAATATCCAAACGAACACAGTGGAAACTGCAAAACAGAGACCGCAAAGAAATAAATAAATAAAAACAGTGAGAATGAAGTAACTACTGAACCCCCTCCCGTCGTTGAGTCAGCTGGGTCCTCGCAGGACGCCTCTAGGCAACATGGATGGCAGCTAACACCGCCGCCACGGCGGCACAGCGTGGGAAAAGCCCCTGCCGGCGTTGTCGAGCGCTATAGGGAGAAGGCGACGGATGCGACGAGCAGCCCAAGCGCATCGACTGGAGTCGATTACCGAAAAGAAACAACGGCGCTACTCGGCTGGTCGCCAGGCGATGGGGAAACAATGAAGTAAGGGAGAGAGAGGAAGAAACACGGGGCAACGGGGGGAGAGGAGGCGGTGCTTCAACGCGGAAGAGAGAAAAAGAAAGCTGGAAGGCCACAAAGCACGCGGTACTTGTCTCTCACCGCAGTTGCCGTCGCAAGACGAATGGGAGGCCAAATACTAAACAAATGCATATAGAAGAGCGGGGGAGAGGCTAGATCGGTTGATTGATTAGGATGCGGTGTCTCTCTCGTGCCCATCGATCCATCGACCAGCTC
This sequence comes from Amblyomma americanum, assembly GCF_052857255.1. NCBI lineage: Eukaryota > Metazoa > Arthropoda > Arachnida > Ixodida > Ixodidae > Amblyomma > Amblyomma americanum. The sequence goes on along the minus strand of NC_135507.1, from coordinate 7,767,611 downwards.
CCGCGTGCAGCCGTCGAGCGTGGGTCATTCCGCGGCCGCGTATGCTCGATATGGAACGAAGGAAAAAATAAAAAGAAAGAAAGGAAAATGAAAACCTGGCTACACTGTAAACCGAGCACGCGATAAGAGGCCTGTTCGCAGAAATGCTCTCAAGAGGAAGCCCAGTTGCAGCGCGTTATCTTACAAATGAGGTATAGTAGAGACTCTGGATAGATAAGCTGCATGCGGGCTACGAGCTGTTAGGAAGTGCATTATGCTTGTAACAGGCAAAAGAAGACACACCGAGACAAGATCAAGTCAAGGCCCAACGGGGCAAGCGACACAGCACCAAATTTGTCTCTGTTATAGCGCTCTCATGTTTCCGACTGCTCAAGATGGAACAGCCTAACATCGTCGTGTGTTTTGTCTTGTTCTGCAATGCCTTTTCCACGTTCACTTGTCCTTATAACTGCGCCAAGATGAAGAGAGTGCTGTAACCAGGGGTGAACGCTTCTTGGGTACCCTTTAGCCAATCAACGGCCAGAAAAGGAAGCAGGCACGAAGAAAGAAAATGAATGGTAAGTGGAGGAAGAATAAAACTACGTAGAGAGAGTCAGTGAAGAAATTTCGCAGCCTTTTGTGTATTTAACTTGCTGGGCGGACAGGGGCCTGCTTATGTAGAATGTGAACGTCTCGTTCGACGAGGAGCACACGAGCAGTACATCATACTCTGCGGCGATGACCACAAGTGTAGAGCAATCGCGCAGTCGTCGTCGACTGAATAATTTTCTTACTCGCACAGTCAATCCATAACACTATGATTTATTCACGTTCGAAAAATTCTTAGTTGCGCTGTGCCCGCACCTGCCGTCTTCTCGGAACGAACTCGCCCCCTAAGCCATTACAATTAAAATGAATCTTTCATTAGATAACAATACCAACTGGCCCCAGTTGTTTTCTCATTTTCTACTGTCCACTGAATTCCTCACTCACTCACGTATTTATTCCCGCCCTCAGTATTAACGATTCGTTTAATCACTTGCACCCTCGTTGACTCACTCAATCACTTTAGCAATCACTTACTGGCTGACTCAATCCCTGACTCACTTTCACTCGCTCGTTCGCTCAACCAGTAACTTGCTCGCTAACTCAATCACTCACTCCGAAACGGCAATACTCGCCACGGGGGGGGGGGCCCAACTTCGCGTGCTCTTTTTCCGGCTCGAAACAAAGCCCAAGTGCAAGAAGGCAAAAAGTAAATAAGAAACACAACCACAGAGGGCGACGGAGCAGAGAAACCGCGGTAGCGTTCGAATTGAGTGGAAAACCACGAGAAGGCGAAGACGTCCGGCGACGACGCGGTGGTGAAACTCACGCCACGGATCGAAATCCGCCCTTCCTCAAAAGAGAGAGAGAGAGAAAAGAGGAGTACAGTAACTAAAAGAAGGAAAGGGGGAGAAAGAGTGAGCGATCGAAGAACTAAAACCAACGGGCACAGGCTCTCCAGTCGCACGTGGGGAGAGCTGTCCCTGACGTTGCGGATCACGAAAGTTGCCCCACCCCCCCCCCCCCCCCTCATTCCTCTCCGAGATGAAAGCCCGACCGCCGCCTCCACCGCTTGTGGTACACTCCAACGCAACGATTGCCCGACCGTAGGAGAAAGTCTCGGCCTGAGCGAGAGAAGAGCTGAGGACCGAGGAAAACCATCGAGGAGAAGAAAGCGATGCGAACAGGTAACAGTGACGGGAGAGAATGGGGCAGAAAGAGAGGTCAGGAACCCGGGCCGACACAACCTCAAGAAGGCCGAGAAAGAGACAGAAAACGGAAGAAAGAAAAGGGACCACGCAATAAGGGGCTCTGCGATCTCAGGTATATATATAGCGGCCAGGTATATAACCGTCTGTCTGTCCGTTCGGGTGGCGCCGTTCTGTACATTTATTGAGCGCACAACGAGCAGACTGTGAAGCTCCGTTTTCGTGCTGCTCTATAACCGAGCTAAGCACATACGCTGCTACGTACTTTTGTATACGTTTTTTTTTCATTTCCTTTTGCAGCCATTTCGTATTTTCAGCCCGGCGTCCCGCCTCTTCGCTTTCCGTGCAAGGGCGCACCTGTCGTGTCTGGACGCTATTGAGCGCCGCGTTTCAGCGACCCCTGCATCTCTCGAAAACAGAGGGGAAAAAAATATCCCGTCGTTGCATCAGCCCTTCAACGAAACGACAGACTAAATATCAAATCAAAGGGACATTGATGTGCAATGTATTTCCTTTGACTTGTTTCGCTCATTTGTGCCATGTGTCAAGCCTTTTTGTCTATGTACTAACTTTATGGCGTTTGTAAATATGCCTTGTTTTCTGTCCTTCCTGCTTTGTAAATATGCCTTGTTTTCTGTCCTTCCTGCTTGGACCACATGACGGCTGCAGTGTTATGTAAATAAAAAGTAAAAAGTAACCGGGTTTACTGTACCAGTCATACATAGCCGCAGTACCCTCCAATGAGGTTACAGGTTTGTTTATAGTTATCGCTGAGTGAAGCTTCAGATTAACTTAAATGCCACCTCCACCAATATAATCAACAAAAACCTAGCTGCGTCCATTGAAGCCCCTATAGGCACGATGAAGTAGAAACGACAAGTTACTGTGAGCCAACCAAGACCAGATGAGCTTTTGCTGGCGACTTTGAAAGCAACTTGCAAAAAAAAAAAAGGCTAACACGTAACTGCTAGCTGGTTAAATACCACTGTGAAAAGTAAACTCAGGAACACGGAATCACAAGTTTATGTTATTGAGGAAAAAAGCAAGACATGCACATTGGCTGAAGCAGGAAAGGGGGTAAAAGAGAGAAAAAGACGGTACCTCATCGTTCTCTCAAGCGCTAAACATGCTGCACCTAATCCGAGGCGATCAAGAGAAAAAAAAAAGAAACGAATTATACGAATGCAAAACCAGGAGTCGGTAGTTTCATTTTCTTTTACACTGGTGCCCCCCGTCTCCCCCCCCCCCCCCCCCCCCCCCCTCTTTTTTTTTTAGCCGCTTCAGCTAGCGGCCTTTCTCCTCCACCGCTCCCGTTCGCTTCCGAACTATTGCCTCTTCCCGTCAATCATCGTCGAATATGCAGCCGCACCACCGACACTTCATTTATTCCCGAAACCTCTGTTTCACAAAATCGCCACATTGCTTCTCCGATAGTTTCCCCCACCCCGCTCAAGACCACGCCCGCTTTTTTATCACTTGAAAAAAAAAAGAGAGAAGAATACACATATCACCACGTTCATTCCTTTAGTGCTTCTACTGCTACTGTATCGTCGAACCGGGCAGTAATAAAGAAATAAATGAGCGGGTGGAGAAACCTCGTTCGCGAAATTGCGACCACGCCCCCTTTTTCTACCGCAAGCGGAGGAACCAACAACTGGACGCTCTTTTTGGGCCATCAATAAAGGGAGACGAGGCAGAGAAGAGAATTTAAACAAGCAGAGCGCCCACTGCATATGTGGAAAGGGGGAGCTGGGATTGAGGGAAGAAGGGAAAGGGGGTGGGGGGGGTCTGGTAGAAACGCGAAGCGCACACTTAGGGGAGGGAGATTAAAACGAATTCGCTTGTCGTTTCTTCCACCGCGCCCGATACTTCCAGCAGCAGACAAAGCAGCAAACGAAGAAAGCATCCTGCGCGAACACACTGGGAGGATGCGTGGAAAGCCCGAAAAGATTTGTTGCGAACTCATGAACTCGCACGATGGTAATGACTCTCGCTCGCGTTTTTTTCTTGAAACGAATGGTGAGGGGGAAGTCCCGCTCACTAATACAAGGATTATGAAAGCGAGAAGGGAAGTGAAAGAGGGAGAGAGAGAAAAGAAAAAGGGAACGAAGAAAAAGAAGGATGTGGCCAAGCCATCATCCTCCAGAAACCGAGGGCTTGCCCGCATAGCAGAGAAACAATGCGGCGAAACTAATGTTGGTGCCGGAAGAAAAAGCATTGTGTTTTCAAGCGCCAGACGCTACTGTAAAGAGAGAAGAAGGAAGGGGATAGCGAAAGGAAAATATGATCCGAGAAATAAAACAATGCTGCAGAATGCAGTGAGGTACTACAAATTAGCATAGTTTCCAGCGGCAACAAAGCACGCAAGGAACATACTGGATAGTTAGTCGAACTTAGTTTCTCCAACGACAAGCAAGGCACTCTCTGCCACGTTCGAAAGAAAATCATTACAAACGAATAGAGGTTGCACAAGACAATTTCTCAAGATTTAAAGTGCGTTAAAGCGAAACGCCTTCATTTCCGTAACGGTGTGTTTTTATCTCTGACCGTTACAGGCCACCTTGGGAAAACACAACTAGCGAGCTCCCTCAGACGAAACGAGGCAAAACATGCGGGAAACGAAACCAGAACAAAAGAAAAAAACAAATCTTGAAGGACTTAATCGCTAATTCCTTACTTAACAGTAGAACCTCCGAATCCGAACTGCATGAAGTATTCATATTTTGTTACAAGAACAAAGGGCGTTTATCCTTACCGACAGGTGATAAACTCAGGCAGTATTATTTCAATGTATCAAAAATAAGATTAGTATTCATCAATCCAGATCCATTTTTTTTTATGAATAACAATTTTTTACTGGGAACGTCTTTGTTTGCAGCATTTATTTTTTATACCGCTGTAAGTTAAAAAGGAGTTCCTTTTCAACCTTGGATATAGAGCTTCGTTCTGCATATTCATGTATGCGCTAGAATTCGCTGAATAAATAAACGCCATTGATCTATCGCGATTGATTGATTAATTAATTGATTGATTGATTGATTGATTGATTGATTGATTGATTGATTTAAAACGTGTCTTCCCATGTTTCTTTTTCCATCAACGAACGTCGCTAGGCAGATGCTCCGCCCTCCAAAAACAGTAAAACGCGAGACCCTGCCGAATGGCGGGTGCAAATTAAAAGGCGAAGCTTCCTTACGACCGCGGCCACCGACAGCGTGCGAAGCCGTTCAACGCGGGGCAGGAACGGGAGACGAGACGACGAAGAGAACTAAAAGCGGGCAAAAAAAAAAAAGAGGGAAAATAGAAGGACAAGTTGATGAGACAGCGAGACAGCACAAGCAGCACGAAAGATACAAACCAGAGCGCAAAGTCGCAGAGAAGCCAAAGTGGGGCAGGCAGGAACGATGAGAAGTGTGTACACACTGGTGGGGCTGCTGGGGGGGGGGGGGGGGGGGGGGGGGGTTAGGCGAGCCAATACGGTTAGGAGCCAATGGAAGGTGCGATCGTAAAAAGAAGTCAGGCCGGGTTACGACGGAGACGGCACCGAGACGACGGCGGAAACCATTAAAATGCCGACGGGCCCGCTAAGGCAGGGGGAGACACCGTGAGACGGGGGGAAAAGCACGGTGCGAATGGCAAAAAAAAAAAAGAAGAAAGAAATCGACGCTTCACAATGCCCACGCAAAGACAAGGCGCAGCCAAAGGCTGCCGCCTTCTACAACGAGCCCTATATAGGACTTCCTCCGAATACAAGCTGAGGCAAAGTGTGACAGAAGGGCGCACAGCGTGGTACAGAATGAGACAGAGGTCTTACTAATAGTCTTCAAACTGTGGCTGCAGCTCAGATTCGACTGGAACACTCGACTATTACTGAAACGTCATTGAGTGTGTGATTGACCCTAACTAAGCAAATCGCTAAGGTAAGTTAACTTGTTCTTTGAGGCACCGATACAGCATCAAGTCTAATACCAGTGATACATTGTGTACCTGAGCCCGCGAAAAAAAAAAAGTAGCCTTTATGCGTAGATTCCTATATAGACAATCCCCCAGCAGCAAAAGATAACAGCAAAGGCGAGCCGCTTTAGCTATGCAGCAAGAGACATTCATCATATTTCTGCAGGAGAAAAGCGCGAAACCAGGATGTCGGAAGAGACTGGCGTCAGTTTTTTTTTTCTTTTTGTACGGTTTCTTTTCCTCCCTGTTCTAATATTTTGCAATGTGTCCAATAAACGTCAGCTGTTGGTGTGCCGGTCTCTATCCCAGACGCCCTGTCCACCATGATCTCGTGCCGACTAGCCCAAATGAAAACTGTCCACGATGCAATCCAATCTGACAAAAAAAAAAACGTGATCTGGTCTAAGACAGCAGTTAAAGCTGAAAGCTTCCCACAGGGTACAAAACTAGCGCTGGCTTCCAGCCAGTACCCATTCGGAGAAGCCGAAGCTGCGCAAACAAAACCAACATCGAGCTCAGGAACAACTGGTCCGTTCGATCAGAGGCCTCAAACAGCAATCAACCAACCGACTGTGGTGAACCAAAAAAAAAAAAAAACTAAACGATCCTCATGGTCACAGGGAAAGTACTTGATTTGATAACAGATCACATAGCGTGCTCTCTGCACCGTTTTATTAGCCAAATGTTATTGCTTGCATTTTGCAGCATGCATTGCACCGAAAAGTTGACGACGCTGCAGTTATTGCGCACTCATCCCAAATCTGTCGAGCCAGGCATGAATGTAGCGAGAAGAAACGGACACACAGCGGAGAGTGAGGAACAACCGTAAATAGAGTCGAACCTTGTTATAACGAAACGGTTTATAACGAAATAATGGGTATAACGAAGGAATGGCGATTCCCCCTGGAAGCTCGGTCAAAACGAGCTATTACGAAGTTGTGGCTATAACGAAGTAATCGCCGGGCCCCTCCAACTTCGTTATAACGAGGTTCAGCTGTACAGCTTTTCGTTTTTTGCGGGATTCATTTCTTCTGTTTGTCCTTTTTCCTTCTTTCTAATATCGGGCCGCCATTCTAACTGAACACTACACATGACTTGCCTGCGACAAGT
>NC_135507.1:7753314-7758314 GCF_052857255.1 Amblyomma americanum | reverse complement strand
AAACAGGCGAATCAAATCGGCCAACGCTCGCGATTAGTGGCTCTACGTCCACTGCACGCAACTTGTTCCCACACACCCCCGTGTGCACACCGGCGCGAGGCGGCGTCGTCTTGAGCGGGCGCCTTTAATCATGTTTTCCGCGGGACGAACGACAGGCCGAGGCCGAGCAGCCAAAGCCGCACACCAAAGGCGCGCATAGGCCGCACCACGCGACCGGCAGCGCAAACTCGGCTTTCAGAATAAAGGATCGGGCTTCTGGCTCGGCGTGTCGCGGTAGCGAGGCGCGCGCCAACTTTTTTTTCTTTTGTGAGATGATAAACTCGCCGCCCGCCCCGATGAACACGCGGGAATCTAAAAACGGGTAAAAAGCGGGAAACGCAACCCAAAAAGGGGAGTAGAGGAAGTTCCCTACGCGGGAAAGCTCGGAGAGAGCTGCTGGAAAAAGGGGCGGGGGTGTATCGGGACACTCGAGTTTTAAGAATGAAGGATCGAGGAGGTCTCGGCCGATGTACGCTGAAGCACAGCACGGATAATCATCTCTCTCTACCGGTTTTCCTACACCCTCCGGCTTCTGTGGATGTCAACCCTCGCTTTCCCAACGTTCCCTCAAGCTGTTCCCTTTGTCTCCCTCGGATCCTCGTCTCCCCACTTACAGAGCCGTTCTTCGCGTACGACGCGTTCGCTACCCGAATCCCCCTGTTTTGTGTCCCCGGTACAGATGAACGGCTCGTTTTCATGATAAGGGATTATATCTTGCAGCGTGGATCCCCAAAGTGTACACAACTCTTACAAACTCCCACGCCCGTGTGATTAGCTCGTCCTCTAGAAATCTGATACGTGTTTACCTATCGAAAGCCGCATCGCGCTGCGCGAAGCCTTCAATTATTAGAGCAGTTGATGATATCACATTATTGCTTCATCGCGTTGCTATCCACTAAAGCGCCCAGAGTAAATGAAAAAAATTGCTCCTAGGCGGGATGTACGATTACTGCGACATCTGAACTGTCGCTACTCGATTAATAAGCCTTCACACATTGCCAACAGCAGCGTGAAGAAAAAAAATAAGGTTTAACCCATTATAAACGTCCATGACTATATAGCCTCGAGTCAACACAAGAACAATTATGCAGGAAGAACAGTGACCCCAGCGGCCATTAAGGGTATGCCCCTGATAATAGTAGTGGGTATACCTACCGATCACCAAGGTGGCCTAGTGATTTGAGCATCCGCCTCCCAAGCGAGAGGTGCGGGGTTCGATCCCCAGTGACGCCGGGTAACCACCGGTGATACAATGGGTAAAAGCTATCCCCTGGCCTGGTGCTCGGCTTCTTTAGGGTCAAATGCTTGTGAAATGCGTCGTGTTAAATGCAAAGTGGTATTCGACGCCACCTTAAGGTGTGTTTCGACCCCACGAAACACACCTTCTGCTAGAACGCTCTTCGGCCACAGATGCCTTAGCGTCGTAGATGTTAATTATCATCATCAGCATTGCCCTTACTGCCAAAACGACGGCACTTCCACCAAATCTGTTAGTTACACTTTAGCCAAGACAAACACGCCCACTCAGCCGCACGCTTTAGTGTACTGTACGTGTTATGCTGTGTAACATACTAATGGTGTAGTAGCAGCTACCATTACGCAAACCCGGCTTTACAAGCCGAACAATGACATAAGAAACGGTCTTGCACAGAAGCGTGCAAACATGGGAGCGCTCAGACACACGACTTGGAAGAAATCAAACGACGGTGTGTAAACAGAAGAGGATCGATTTGGGAAGTTGGTTGATCGCAAGTGTGAAAAGCTGTACCGCGTCAACGTATACTGTGAAGCCACAGCAAACCGCACTGTTTGAGAGAACCGGAGACGGTTCACGCGGGATATACAAGTTCGTGAACGCGTAAAATTCACTTCTCAAGTCATTTTGTAGGGACTAATTTTCACGCGACCACGCCGCGCCGGCTGCGTTTTTATGGAAGCAAAACGCTAAGGCGCCCGTGTTAAAGATCCCTAGGTGGTCGAAATTATGCCGGAGCCCTCCACTACGGCACCTCTTTCTCCCTTTCTTTTTTCACTCCCTCCTTTATCCCTTCCCTTACGGCGCGGCTCAGGTGTCCAACGATATCTGAGACAGATACTGCGCCATATCATTTCTCCAAAAACCAACCAACGGACTTATTTTCATGTTCATTATTTTGACCCTCTGCTGTTGGTACTTCGAGCCACCCCGCCCCTCTCTCTCTCTCGAAGTTGGAGTAAGCGAAGGACTAGGCTCACCTCATCCGATCTGACGTGACCGGTGGTATTAGCCGTGAATGATAAGCAGGAGAAATAATGAACCGGGAAATGTACACCATGAAGAAGAGCACTGCCGGCACGAGCGACAAGTGCAAGGATGTTCGCTACGTCCCAGGTAAGTGCACTTAGGACAGACCAGTGTACGTATAGTTTGTTTCTGGTTCCGCCTCCATTAACGTTACATTCACGCACGAGGGGCGGTTGCTTTGGAACCATATCCACGGCTAATTACAGCCAACATTAGACCACGTCTGGCGCCGCTACGCGACAGCACTGCAGATGAAACACGGTCGCCCATGCAGGTCTACCGCAATATTGGCGCTCCTCGTACTGTACAAAAGTGTGTCCGCATTTCTACACCGACCTTTAAAAAATGGTCCTGCGCACGCTCTGAACTGAGAAACCAGCTTATTGAGCAACAAATTCAAATTTAAACATCGGCCGCAACTTGGAACTAGTTGCTTTCTACTTGGACATGGACCTCCACCATGTTCTTTTTTTTTTTTTGCTGTCTCCCAGGAACAGCGAACGACGCACAAGACAATCAGGAACAGCGTAACAGCCTGAAGAGCATGTAGCGGACAGACCTCGATCTTCCAAAAGGAGGGTAAGGGTATCACAACAGCCAAAGTTAGAGGGATACTTTTTTAGAACGAAACAAAAAAAAACACGAACCCTTGCTTTAAAAACAAGAAGGGACAAGATAAACGGCAGAGCAGAGCGGCGTGATAAGTAATCCGATGGAAGGGGACAGCCCAGAGCCCTTCTACACGAGCTACAACGTCCAAGTCTCTCTTTTTTTAATTTTTCTTTTTATTCGTCGTCGATACCGGCACCCGGAGGCAGCGTCCATTTTACACAGATTCTGAGTGCCCAAGCTGACGGGAAAATAATAGACCCTGACAGGAGCCAGGGGAGAAAGGCCCGGAACGGCGACTCAGGAAAGCGGACCCCAGAACAAAAAAAAAAAAAGACTCTAGAGTAACTCGGAAAGAACAGAGTGACGAGTGAGGACAATAAAGTTTTGGTTCTGCAGCCCAGTTCATTTCTACTATTTTATTTTTGTGCGTGTATCGAAGCTAGGTGTAGGCGGTGAGTGGACAGTGTCCTGGTCGGAGAGAAGGAGAGAGGACGTCATCTCCTAACTTAAGAACGACCGGGTGAAAGGTTCGCTCGGACGACATCAAAACGACATCATGGACAGGGCGGCGTAGCGTGGTTCTCCCCATAATACGGCGAGCAAACGAAACTCTGCTGCACTAGAAGCAAGCCACCGCGGCAGAAGAGGCAGCAGCAGCGGCACTTTGTCCGGTAAATGGGATCTCCGAACGCGAGTTTGGAGTTCTTCCAAATGCTAAATAAATAGAAAAAAAATAGAAGAACGCTGCAGGGCCGACCCTTGGCGATTTGTTGCGATACCGTCGGGTTCTCGAAGGAACCAACGGTGGAAGCCAGGCACTAAAGGCCGGACCTGGTGTATCGCGAATCAGGTGAAACCAACAACAGCAAAAAAAAAATAATAATAATGAGAGGACAGAATGCACCATCAGCGCACGGAAGATGCGGAAAGAAAGCTAACGCGACTTTAACGTCGTTAGCGATTTATGAATTCCGTGACTGGCTGACCCGACGGATGGTCCCGTGTCGAGCCCTCTAGGTATACTCCGTCTCATGTATACTCCATCCCACAAGTTCCTTGCAGCACTACGAAAGGGAGAGACCTTATCAGCCAATCAGGAGAGTGCGTTTAAACGTGTTCCTCCGCGCCTCGTCGTCGGCTTGCCGTCTGCTCGCGGCGTATGCAGATATGGTTGAGAAATGACGCTGTCTACGCATCGAACGCAAAAGGAACATTAGGCAGTTTTAGAATAGCGCATGCATTCTTACGTACGGTAAACGCAAGCGTTCTGCGGGACATTACGCTGCTTGTCACATATACAAACGGAGTCAAAACAATAATTTCAGCCTAGTGACGCCATCTGGTGCGTTAGAACGAAAACCATTATTGTCAGCAAACCGACATTCTTCCTTACGCCATGGAGCGGTATAGTCGTGACTCTGAATAATAAAAAAGGAAATTTATTGCTCATGTATTTTGCAGTAGGTGAGACGAGCGAAAACGAAAACCCGATGCCCCATTTATTACCAGGGAACATACTGAAAACGGCAGTAGCAACGACGAATTCAGTCCGAAGCGAGCGTTCCTGCTTCGAAGCGTGGTGCAATCTCCAAAACGTTGTTTTAGCGCATGCAAGAGTTGCGCACGCTACACTCAGGGAAATAACGTTTGTAACTCGAGCGTACGTTAAGGCTCGTTTGAAATGGCGTTTGGAAAATGTGCACTTTTAAACGCACTATCCCATATACCTGCTTTATTATACTGGCACTACATTCCTCAGCATCAGAACGTCACCCCTGCACTCATCGCAGCTTTGGTGGTGCTGCAAGGAACTACTGAAATGCAGTATATATAGACGACGACGGGTTCCCAGAGGCGGAGGGGCAGGGGGGTGCGATAAGTTCATGCGCGTTCGTGCTTTGTCAGCCTCCAGAAAGTCGGACGCAGAATTACCACGACTTTGCCGCCGAACGAAATAAGGACTGATGGGGGGTTTGGTGAAAACTTCTACGTTCGAAACATTCCAACCCAAATATATCGAACTCAAAGCGGATCGCGAAATAGCTCAGTATACAATAATTCGATG